>NW_012149008.1:1667972-1683939 GCF_000956105.1 Propithecus coquereli
TATAATCAATAATAATTATATATACTAAATTATGTGTCACAAAAATAACCAAATTCCCTTTACATCTGTAACCATGACTATTGTGAAATCTTTACCACCCATGGATGGTTGTTGTTTTACTCTGATTCTTCTTAAACAACAATTTGTGATCAACCACAGTCCAAGATTTACTTCTTTAGAAAAATGTCATGGAAAGAACTAAAAATATTTTTTATGACTTTTTATGTAAAACATTATTCTCATGCTTTGCTTTCCAAAGCCATTGAAGTAGTAGTAAGTAAATAGCAAAGTTATCTCCGGAATTTAAACTATTAGATTCCACGTGGCCCAACCTTATTTATCCTCTCTAGGCCTAAGGGCTATTACAAAAGAGACAGGCATATAAAAATGTAAAAACTGATTTCAGGAGATAAAAATTAGTACGTTGGGTTGGGTTCCCTTGTCCTTCTCCACCTCCCGCCACCTAGTTCCTACCTGTCAGCAATGAAACTCACTGGACAGCTTCTTAAAGGCACTGCAGCACTTACAGCCTAGAGACTAGATTTTACTCAAGGATTTTATTCCCTGAGGACCTGTGACTTAACTCCAGACCAGTCCGATGGAATTTATCTGTGCTCTTAACTTATTCTTTTGATGTCTGTATCCTTCTGCCCCAACCATAATGCAAATCCCTTGAAGAAAAAAGACCAAAAGTTTAACTTTTTTTGTTATCTCCAGCACCTGAAACGGATGCCTCTACGTAGTAAGGCCTTATAGATTGTGTAACCAGTCAGTAATAATGGTGACTTGAGCATTACCTGGGCTTTACATCACAGGCTGCGTGATTTGGTTTTCCACAAATCAGCACTGTTCCACACTTGTTCTTAACTAGATAAAGTATGTTGCTATTTTCAAAGTGTGTGGGCTATGGGAGGATTTCTTGCACATCTCATTCACCTGTCTTCTATTTGCTCTTCCCTCTGTTTTTATTATTCAGTACCATCGGGATGCTTTGGTTATTAAAATTTGTATCTCTCAAGCTCACCTTCCTTTCTACCATCTCCTGTGATTATTCCTTCCTGAATTCCTCCTGGTCTCCTTTGATCTTCTTTTTTTTTTGAGACAGAGTCTTGTTCTGTTGCCTGGGCTAGAGTGCCATGGCATCAGCCTAGCTCACAGCAACCTCAAACTCCTGGGCTCAAGTGATCCTCCTGCCTCAGCCCCCCGAGGAGCTGGGACTACAGGCATGCGCCACCATGCCTGGCTAATTTTTTTCTATATATTTTTAGTTGTCCAGCTAATTTCTTTTTATTTTTAGTAGAAACGGGGGGTCTCACTCTTGCTCAGGTGGTCTTGAACTCCTGACCTTGAGCGATTCTCCCGCCTTGGCCTCCCAGAGTGCTAGGATTACAGGCGTGAGCCACCATGCCCGACCTCCTATGATCTTCTGAATGTCTCTTCATAACATCATCAAGTCTTCGTAACATTGTCAAGTCCTCGTATCTGCATCTAAAAGATTTCACACAGTCCCTCTGGTCATCATTTTAATCATTTTTATCTTAAGTCTTTGTGACTTCCCTGATAAAATCCAGTTTTCTGTCTGCTAAAATAATCTGAGCTAGAAATTCTCAGTAATCCCTGTCTAGTCCTCTGTTCAGATTTTATTCATAACATAATGCTTGCAATTTCTTTGCAACAATTCTTCACTGGCTTGTCTTTTTTGCCTTACTGTCTAGGCTTTTAAGATTATCTTTTCCTAGACTGCAATTTTTATCTTTGATCTCAACACCAGTATTTGAGCTGGCTTATCTATTAGTGGGGCACCCCCTAAAATGCCTTTGATATCTGCTAGAACAGATATTATTTGGTTCATTCAAGTCCTGCCCAGACTTTTGCTGGTTCTATTAGCTCAACCAATTATGACAATCATATTCTGAATACAGTTGATTTCTGCGAAGGTAACAAATGAATTCCTCATTTATTGTTCTGTCTTTTCTCAACTTTCTTTATAATCATCATGAAATTCAAAGTGCTTGTCTACCATTTTAAAGGACCCCTCCCTGCCATACTGGGTCAAGATCCCAGGTCCTATATTTTCCCTCCTTAGCCCTTATGACAATTAAAACTAAATGGTTATTGGTGTAATTATTTGCTTAATGTCTATATACCTACTAAGCTTTTATTAGATAACCTTCCTTCCCTATGAAGAATCATCCCTTCTTCATAGAAAGGGATAAGAAGAGAACATAAAAGGATAAGCAATTAATTCATCAAATTACCTCAAATTTAAGGTTCTTCCCCATAAAATTTTACTGAGGGAGTTGAGTTGAAGTACAGTGTTTTGATTAAGGAAGTAGGCTGGGAAACCAAACTCTATTTGAGTCCTAGCTTTGTCACTATTTGACAAAGTGGGTTGAGGGGTTACATGACCTTTCTATGCCTATTTTTCCTCATCTACAATATGGGAATAATAATATTAATCTCTATTTTATGGGGTTCCTGTAGGGATTAAATGAATTAACCTATGTAAAGCACTTAGAAAGTTGTCTGGCACACAGTGATTACTCATAAACATCAGTTTGGTTGTGTTCTAATTGTTATTGTTATACCAGTGGTGCCTCCTACTGCCTATCTTCTCTACCCAATTCATGGTGTCCTGTAAAAATTATAGGGTCCGTAAAAAATCGCCATCAGTTCAAAGTGCTGGCATGTCAACATGCCTAAGAAGCACAGTTTTTCCTTGCACAAAATTGGGGAGGGAAGGCAGGGATGTGAAGGGGAGGGGGACACTCATTCTTTGCCTTGCCCAAGGTCCACACTCCTTGTAAGGTACTCTTTCCAAATATTGGCAACAGAGGGCTCATCCTGCCTTTTCTTTCCATTCTTAAGGAGGTAAGTTTCTGGCTTCAAATTGGGGGAACACCTCAGTTGCACACAGGAAAGTTAGGGGTAAGAGTCAGTAATAGCACTGAGGCAACACTACCACGAAACTGAAGCTGGCAGTTAGCACCCTCTTTCAAACTCAAGCTCTTTACCTCTTTGGTTCCCCCCTCATAACTGCCTATCCTGGTGGCCCTCTCAAGAGAGGAGTTCTTGAGTGCCATGGTGTCACTGTCCTATTTTCTCCTTCCTCTCACCCAAGGTGGTAAGGACCCAAGGCTATCACAGAAGACTCTGCCCTCCTGAACAATCGTATCCCCCCCACCTTTGCCCACCCCACTCCACTTCTCTGGCCCCAGAAACTTGGGGTCTTCCTGCTCCCCAACACACACACACACACACACACACACACACACACACACACACACACACCGTATCATTTTAAGTATCTCATCAGGGCCAGGATCTCTATGCCTCACAGTAAGTTCCTGAGAAACTAATTCATACTTTTAGGGAAAGTAGAGTATTAATGGTTAAGTTCAGGAGCTTTGGATCCAGGAAGATTTGGGCTGGAGTGTTGGTTTAGACACAAATTGTGTGACTGGGGAACTTACTTAACATCTTTGAGCCTCATTCTTCTCTTTCGAAAAGTGGGGCTATCAATTCCTATTTTAGAGAGCATTTGGAATAATTAAATGACATATGTATACAGCACTTAGCATGGGCCTGGCTTACAGCAAGCAATGAATAAAAGGAAGTGATTATTGATGTTTTTGTACCATTGAGAAGAGTTTAGGCAACAATATAATGTTGCCTTACCTCCTTTCCATCTGCCTAATTCTGTCTTTTCTACCTGGTAAAATAACTTGTTTTATAGAGACAATGCCTTCTGTTTTGATGCCCAGAATCCCAAAGTAGGATCTGTTAGTAAAAGTCCAGCCTAATGAGCATTTTGGTGAACTAGCAAGAGCAAGGATTGATCAACAAGAGGTCTAGACTCTAATAGCTGCTGTGCCACTAACAAGTCAGGCAATTTTGGGCAAGTCATTGTTCCTTGAGGGCCATCAGTTTCTTATATAAAAGGAAGACTTGGGTTAAGATGGAGTTTAAAATTTCTTCTGATTTTGATATGCCATGATTCTGTATGAAAAGGTTATTCTCTGAGTGAATCCTTTTATTTATACTTAAGAGTCTTGGCACAAGAACAGGGACATTGACCAGTGGAACAGAACTGAGAATCCAGATATAAAACCATCCTCATATAGCCATCTAATCTTTGACAAAGCAGAAAAAGACATACACTGGGGAAAAGAATCCTTATTCAATAAATGGTGCTGAACAAACTGGATAGCCACGTGTAGAAGACTGAAACAGGATCCACACCTTTCACCTCTCACAAAAGTCAACTCATGGTGGGTAACAGACTGAAACCTAAGGTGTGAAACTATTAGAATTCTAGAAGAAAATTTTAGAAAAACTCTTATAGACATTGACCTAGGCAAAGAATTTATGAAGAAGACCCCAAAGGCAATCACAGCAACAATCAAAATAAATAAATGGGACCTGATTAAATTAAAAAGCTTCGGCACAGCCAAAGAAACTGTCACAAGAGCAAACAGATAACCTACAGAATGGGAGAAAATTTTTGCATGCTACAAATCCGATAAAGGGCTGATAACCAGAATCTACTTAGAACTCAGGAAAATCAGCAAGAAAACATCAAACAACCCTATCAAAAAGTGGGCAAAGGACATGAACAGAAACTTTTCAAAAGAAGACAGACTAATGGCCAAGAAACATGAAAACATGTTCAACATCTCTAATCATCAGGGAAATGCAAATCAAAACCACAATGAGGTACCACTTATCCCCAGTGAGAATGGCCTTTATCAAAAAGTCCCAAAACAATAAATGTTGATATGGATGCAGAGAGATAGGAACACTCATACGCTGCTGGTGGGACTGCAAACTAGTGCAACTTCTGTGGAAAGCAATATGGAGATACCTTAAAGAGATACAAGTAGATCTACCATTTGATCCAGCAATCCTATTACTGGGCATCTACTGAAAAGAAGAGAAGTCATTCTATAAAAAAGACGTCTGCACTCGAATGTTTATAGCGGCACAATTCACAATTGCAAAAATGTGGAAACAACCCAACTGCCCATCAATACATGAGTGGATTAATAAAATGTGGTATATGTATACCATGGAATACTACTCAGCTATAAGAAACAATGGTGATATAGCACCTCCTGTATTTTCCTGGATAGAGCTAGAACCCATTCTACTAAGTGAAGTATCGCAAGAATGGAAAAATAAGCACCACATGTACTCACCATCGAATTGGTTTCACTGATCAACACCTAAGTGTTCGTATAGGAATAACATTTATCGGGCATTGGACAGATGGGGGGAGGGGAACGGTATATACATACATAATGAGTGCAATGCGCACCATCTGGGGGATGGACACGCTTGAAGCTCTGACTGGGGGGGGGCAAGGGCACGTAACCAAAACATTTGTACCCCCATAATATGCAGAAATAAAAAAAAGAGGCTTGATCAATATGTTTTTTCTTCTGAGAACTTTTATTGTGTAGCTTTATCTTCACATTTTTTCACCTGCAAATGTGGTAGTTGAAGGTAGACTATGGAGTGGTCATTCTAGGTTTGGGTTTCAGCACCACTACTTGGCTTTTGGTCAGTTATTTAACTTCTCTAGGCCTCAATGACCTTGTCTGTTGAATGGGGACAGACAGAGGATAGATGTGAAAGTGAAAAGGGACAAAATACTTAGACAACATAACCCCAAAGACTATAGTTTTATTGTCTTATAGGGCATTAACCAGCTTTTTCTCTAAGTCGGCAAGCTTATTTCAGAATGTCTCTCTTTATGGACTCTAAATATGCTGTTACCATTGTACTGGTTTCTTCAATAATGAGTTGAATAGAATCTTTCACACGTTTCATTCTATTTTTTGGTACGAGAATCCTGTTTTTAACTTTTTGAAAATTGTTCTTTGACAGGTCCTAACTAACTCTGCTCAATAGATTGATTGACATTGGCAAAGCTTGCTTTGCTAGAAGTGCTGATTAAGTTATTGAAAAACATAAACATGCTGCATTTGCATTTTTATACTTTCTGCCCCCTTCTTCCCTCTGTCAATTGGCTGAAGCCAGACCCTGTGGGGGTGAGGGTGGGGAAAATCCCTTGGAGGAATCTCTACCTACTGGAAAAAGAAATAAGCAAGAAGCAAGATAAGCCAGGCAGAAAGATACTTTCACTGTGTCCTTTACATTTATGACTAGCAAGATAATGAAGGAAGGTAATTCTGAAAGCTTTATGTCAGTTTTAACAGTCCCTCAAGCACTGAGAAAGATAATAGTCAATGGATGGTGTCCATAGGATTTTTTCTCCTTCTCCCCTGACAGCCATTGACAGGATCATTTTGTATTTGCAACTACTGTCATTGGAGCATGGAGAAAAGGCCCTGTAAGGCCAGGCGGATGAGGGCGACTTCCCTGCAAGGATCTCTATTGTCATCACTATGGCAATAATAGTTACTATAATTTTCATTCTGCTTTTCTACAGTGTCTACTTTGCGGAGCTTAAGGCTATGGGATTTAGGTCACATAAAATCACACTAGCATAAAACCATGCTTTGTAATCTGCAAGAATATCTTATAAAACTGCAAAGAGAACCTATGCAACAAGATTAAAGTAATTACCAACGCAGGTCACTTGACTAATGCAATTATTTATGGGATGCTAATAGCTTTTCAGAGGCTTTCACATACAGTGTCAATTTGACAGCAGTTTTTTTCTCTCTTTCTGTTTGGATTGTTAGACCACTGCCAGTTTTTCCTCCCCAAGGACATGGTTTATCATTTGGGGGAGGGGGAATGTAAATTACTTGCAAATCAGCTCCCAGATATCCTCTGGTAGTTTCTCTTTATTAAATCTTAAGGACAGGAACCATGGCTTCTATTTCATTATGTACACCCTCATCTCCTAGCGCGCACAGAGTTGAACTTCAACGTTACTAGCTTTCCGACAAGTAGCCTTAGAGACCTCAGACACTGCCAACGCCTGGCTCTGCGGAAAGAGGGCTTCGTGAATGAAGCGGGAAGAGAGGAGCACGTGCGATCCTAGTGCGTGATGAAAAAGCCCTAAGAGAGGCCTCAAGGTAGGGAGAAAGCAGACAGCTGGAGACAAAGAAAAGGGCAGTAGAGAAAAGAGGTGAAGATGAGAAAGACAAGCAAAAAGAACGGGCTAAATAGGAAAATAACAGAAGAGGCAGACAAAACGAAAAGGAAAGTAGAGCGCCTCCTGCAGCAGGCGAGCACGCGCGGAGACTACAGCCCCCAGCATCCCTTGCGGCGCCGGCTCCCCGGCTTCAGTCTCCTAGGCAACCCGCTAAACAAGATGGCGGCCCCCGAGAGCGCTCCCCAGAGCTCCAGAGCTCCCTCTCTCCTGGGAGGCTTGGGCAGTGCACGAACTGGAGTCCAATCGATGCCGTTGCGCTCAGAAAAGGAGTCTCAACCTTGCTGGTCTTCTTTTCCCATGGGGCAAAAGACGAAAGGCACTGTCAACAGAACCTCCTCCTACCTGCTGCAGCAGATCATTCACCGCTATCAGGAGTTGGACGCGGACGGAGAGGAGGACCGGGGCGAGGGCGAGGTGGAATCCGAGGAGTCCTCAGACTCCGAAATGCAGAATCTGGAGGTGTGCCTTCCCCCCTGCGCCCTCACCCCTCACTCTCTAGTTCCCTCCTCCAGCTGTCTGGCCCTGCTACTTCAGCGGCAGCTCCCTGACGCATCCCTCACCAGCCCTAGGCTTAGCCCACACCTTCCCGGGCTCTCTCGCCTCCAGGAGCGCCTCTTCCTGACAACTCTGAGGCCCCTCTTTTCTTCCCATTTCTCTTACCCCATTTCCTCACCCCATGCCTGAAATATCTCCAAACGTCTCCTTTCTATTTCATTAACACATTTGATTCCTTAGGAGTCGAGTTACGCAGTGTCGTTTTGAAAAAGTATCTATGTATTTGCATGGGAGTTATGGCTTTAACTTTTTCAAAATTATACCTTGACACTATTGTGAATAGGCAGGGCTCGTCTTTGGCATTTCCAGCACCTGCTTCGCATGACTATGAAGTACTCCAATACTCTTCCCCAGTCCTAGTCCTTTCAGCCTCCTTCCTGCAGGAAAAAAAAAAAAAAAAAATTACTCTCTTGAAATAATCTGGATAAGTGCTTCCTCAAAGACTAAGTGGCTTAAAAGTTTAATATTAATATATTACTTCTGCCAGGGGTATATGCCTCATACAAGCAGCATGCACACACAACAGAAAGAAGCCATAGAATGTTCAAACAGCCAAGTCACTGTGGAAGTTCCCAACATTCCCACCTGTATTGCTTGGGGTGGTCAATTTGCTTTTCACATTAGTACAAATTCCCTCCTTTCTACAATACCTAACTTCTTTCTTACACTTATTATCGTCCTTTTCCTTTCTTAGCCCATTGCCTGTGTTCTTGTCCTTTTCCACGTCTCATAACATCACTTCCTTCTCTTGGCTTCTAATAATTGTTTGCTTTCTTTCAAAAACATAATTAGATTTGCATTGTTTCAATATACTGTTAGGTTTTTCTCCTTGTCTTGTCTTCCAGGTTTTTCTCTCCCCTTTCCTTTTCCTTCATAGTATAAATTCCTTCAAATTCTTTTCAGAAATACAATGTTTTCAATATCCTCATTCTGTGATATTCTTCTGGTTTTCTCTCTTCACATCTTTACATCTTTTCCTAATCTCTTTTCCTCCTTGCTGCCAAATATGTTCTCTATTATGCCTGTGCCCTTTAACAAACTCCTTTCCTCATTTGTCTTATT
Organism: Propithecus coquereli; assembly: GCF_000956105.1. Lineage (NCBI taxonomy): Eukaryota > Metazoa > Chordata > Mammalia > Primates > Indriidae > Propithecus > Propithecus coquereli. Next base: position 1,676,719 of record NW_012149008.1, read on the forward strand.
TCTTCTCACTCTCCCCTCCCTAACCTGCAGCATTGTCTGTTACTCCAATTCTACCTTTAACCATTTATACTCTTCCCCAACTTGGGTGTCCCTTCTTTCATGTGTCCTCTGTTCACTTCCAACATTTGGCTCATTTCTTTCCACCCTCATCCCCCATTTTTCTTTCCTCTTCTTCTAATTCCTTCTATATGAGCTAGTTACAGTTTAGTTTTGCTTAAAGTTGACCATAGAAAGCTGTTACTTCTGCTACTCTCAGAAATTAGAATACTAGAAGTTAGAATACTATTAAATATGACTCTGTTCATTAGTACTTCTTTTGTCGATTTACTTTGCTACCTTTAAAAGTGACTGTTGCAAAATGGTAGCAGTGTTTTTGCAACTTTGAAATGTTTGTATGGTTTCCACCAGCTTCCACCCCAGAGGAATTCACAAATGAGCCACCAGTATACTTTATTATTGTAATTAACGCATAGCTCTTCAGCTATGGGGTTCATTAGTACCATTGTTAATCTGTCTTCAGTATGCCATTAGCAAACCGTAGAAGGGGTTGACTTGAAGTAGTTCTTTTTGGCTTGAGGATGTATGTGGAAAAAGTTGCATTATGTCTCCCATTTACATTCTAAATATTAATATTTATTTTGTGTTCTTATATTCTGTTTTGGCTTTGATAGTATTAATTTTAGTATGCTGAATAAACTGAAAAGTTTTAAAAGGAAACCTTTGGACATTCATGTTCAATGATTTATTTTTCATATCTTAGCCTGGTTAAGATTTGCAATGCTATGATGATCACAATGATTATTGAATGCCTGTAATGCAATTAGCTTCAACTCTCAGAAGCCCTTATGAATTTAAGGGAGGCAGTACAGACCAGCTGTTCAAAACACTGCCTTTGGACTCAAAGATTTCTATCTGGGGCTTGCTTTAGCCTTTTGTTAGCTACAAGTTACTTAACCTTTCTATGTCTCATCCGTAATGTGGGAATTATAATAATACCTATCTCATAGGAGAATTGTGAGAATTAAATGAGATTCTATATATAAAATGCTTAGCATAATATATTTTTGATATGATTACTAACAAAACATGTAATAGTAACTTACATGTTTTTATCTGCTAACTACAGCCCATTAAGTGATTTCATTAATTCAGCCTTCATTGAACAAAGATTTATTGATGATTGCTATGTAGGAAGCACTTTTTGACTATATACAGCAGAAGTGTCTGGGCCCCAAAACTGATCCACAAAAACTTTTTTCCCAGTAACCTAATGTGACTAATAATGCCTACTTATGGGATGATTATGAACATCAAATTTAATAAGAAACTTTATATTACCGTTCTTAATATACATCTGATACAGAGTAGACTCTCAAAAATTGTAGATATGATAAATAATAGCAACAGTAATGACAGAAGATGAGAACATGATTGAGGACATACATACACAGTCCCTGCTCTCAAAGTGAGATAAGCATGTGAGTAAATCATAGTAATTCAGCCTCTGTAGTATGCTACATGGAGATGAGTACAGATGACAGCTCGACTGCAGGGATCATGGAAGACTTCGGGGAAAGTAGACTCCGGTCTGGGTGGAGAGGTGGTGCGTGGGCAGGCAGGCAGCTGCTTTTCCTATTGATGAGTTGTAGGTGAGAGCAGAAGCAGCAGACTTAGATAGAAGCCAGATTCTGGAGGGCTCTGTGCTGTTGTAGGGACATGGACTTGAGTCTCTAAGCAGTTGGAATTGCTCTGTTGGCCAGGTGGGATTAGAGGGAATAGTAAGACAGAGGCAGGGAGATAAGTGGGCAGACTGTAGCAATATCTAGTGGGGAGGGAGAGGGGCTGGATTAAGGCAATGGCAGTGGGAATGGAAAGGAAGCTAAAGACAAAAACATATTTAAGATGGGATAGTTACTAATTGAATATTAGAAGTCTAGAGTGACTGTTAGGCCTATGGCATGGTCTGGGGAGATATGAAGGCCATTATCTACAATAGGAATTAGGAAAGATGGAGCCATGTGTTAAGGAGTTGGATACATAAACCATAAGACTGGAAATCAGGAGGGAGTCTCAGATTAGGAGACTTCCGCTTATCTCTTATTTACCACATTCCTGAAATTGCTTGTGTACTTCTCTGTCTCCCAGACTACACTGTAAATCCCTTACAGATAGGCACCACGTCTATTTGCTTATTCACTTATTCACCATGTCTTATCCGCTGAGCCTAGCATACTGGCTGGCATGTGCTAGGCATTCTATAAAATTTTTTTTCCCCAAATGAATGATGAACATGATATAGCCCCTGCTTCAATGCAGTAGTTGAATGTGAACTTGATTCAGGTTTGGGTATGGATGTATGTAGTTGCAATCAGGGGACAAGTAGTCAGAGACTTGAGGGTAGGGAGAAATTGAAATTGCCCATAGGCTTCCCAGTAGGGAAGGAAGTATAGTCAGGAGGAAACAGACTCTGAGAAAGGGAAAGGTGAGCAAACTGGAGATTTTGTTGTGATCAAAGAACAAGTTCAGTACTTGCTGGAAAGGTTGACAGATTAAGTAGTTGTGGGATTAGACAGTGGAATACTGGGGATGGAGGTTTCTAGTGTGGAGCAGTTTAGCATGATGACTAACTAAATCCAGAACATGGCCCCGGGAGTGGGTGGCTGAAGTTGGGTGGAAATCAAGTTTAAGGTGTCTGGAGTTGGGGCAGGAAAGAAATGTGTGTGTGTGTGTGTGTGTGTGTGTGTGTGTGTGTGTGTGTGTGTGCATGTGCTGGGAGAAGGGGTGTTGGATGGTCATCCATAGGGATTCTGATACCAAGAGAAGGACAGGGTTTGTGAAGATTGAAAATGACCAAAGACCAGAAGGGGAAGGCACAATACTGCCAAAGAAGGTGTGAGGGGATTGCTGTGCAGAATCTTGCCTTGGGAATCTGGGAAAATGCTGACAAGTGTGGCCTGTCTCCATGTCAGTGGCTACATTGAAAAATAAGCATCTACCTGCTATAAGTAAGGATGCAATGCCTTCTTCAAGAAATGGAGGGAGTCAGGTGAACTTCAGAAGTCTAGGTGGAAAGTTTTGGAAGGAAGGTAACATTCCTCTACCTCCATTCCTTCCTAGGTCTTATAATTTCTTAAAATTGGAACTGTATTTAGAAAAGTAAATGTGTTTCACTCATTCTGTGAACAGGTTGATTGGTATAGATGAGTGAAACATTAAGATGTGGAATTTCTGACTTTATCAATTAGTAGTAACAATTGTCATTTATTGGGAACACTTGCTATGTTCCAGGCACTGTGCTAAGAGTTTTGTATCTATTATTTTTTTTCTTTCTACCCAAAACATTAAAAGAAGGTGTTAGAGGAGGAAAGACATTCCCTGTACCCTCCTAGCTTTGATAGCCAGGTCTATACAATAGACTGACAACAGGCAGGTAATAGGAGAAAAGGTATGCACACTTATTAATTTTTAATATTATGTACATGGGGGCATCACAGGAAAAAATAAAAGTGAATACCCAAAAAAGTGGTGAGATTTGAGAACTTATACACCATCTTAATAGGAGAAGGGGGGAAGGGATGTAGGTCACTTAGGGGAGAATAAATGCTTGTTAGGAAAGAAGGCTAGGCCCTTAGAAAAATAGATGGGAGACATGACAGTTTTTGAGAAAATCTGTCTGAGTGTGGTAAAAACTTCTAGACTCCTCTCCTCTGGTAAGAGTCAATCTTTTCTGTTTGATAAAACTCCCAGGGAGGGGATTTAGGACAATTGAGTTCCTTTTGGAGGAGGCACGTTTAGGCAGATAAGGGGAGTTCAGAGAAAGCCTCTCCTTGCATTTGCTGTTTTTCAAGTGCCTTCAGCTCAAAATAATCAATATACTAAAGTAGCATATTTTGGGGTGACATGTCTTGAACTCCTTCATAGGTAATAACATTTTCTATTTATAGGTGAAAAATATGAGGCCCCGTGAAAACTTTACCTCCCCAAAGTCACACATCCAAAATGGCAGAGCTAGGGTTCAAGCCACACCTGCCCAATTCCAAAGTCCATGTGCTATTTCCTTGCAGGTGGTATTCGCTTCCCTGGGTTAGCAGAAATTTTGGGGGAAAGAAACTCTTTAGAGTAGTACAAGCCTATATACATATATCCTCAGTACTAAGAGCCTGAGCAGCTTCGTTGGTTCCTAAATTAACATAAAGGATTTGGAAAGAGGGTATTTTGCCATGGTAGTCCATATGTTAGTCACGGTTAGTTATATCAGTGATGATGTGGTTACTGTATTTCATGTCCTCATGCTGATGTCAGTGTTAATATGCTGGCCATTATGGAGTTGAAGGAGGCACAAACAATACTGATCCACCTGTTATCTCTTCTGTCTGTCATTATTGGGGAAAGGATATGTTGGGCTGCCATTAGTCCATGGGATGTCTATAGACCAAGGGCCAACCTCCTTATGGAAACGATCACCATCCTTTTAATAAATCTTGTAAATATACTAAGTGCTGGATATGAATCTAACAAAATTAGCCAATAGGAAGTGAACTGAGGACCTACTTTCATTAGCAAAAATACCAAATTTAAAGAAGCAATTGCTTTAGCTTGATGTAGTCATCCTTCAGAGTATGGGCAAGCAGTCAAGTGTAGGGATTAGGGGAACTGCTCTTGGGTCAGACAGATTAGGGTTTTCATTCCAGTGCCGTCACATACTATCCATGTGGTTTTAGGCAAGTTAACCTCTAAACCTTAGTGTTTCGTCTGTAAAGTGGAGATAAGAACACCTACCTCAGGGTTGTCAAAAGAATTAAATGAGCTAATCCACTGAGAGCTCTTAGCACAGTGCCTGGAATGGAGACACACTCAATTGATGGTAGCCATCACCACTAATAATGCTTCTACTGCTACAGTGTTCGCTCGACTTGGACTCTTTAATGCAAGTGACTACCTGAAAGCTCAGTGGCAGTGGAAACACTGATTTGGTAGATATTTATTTAATTATAGGTATTAAGTATATGTCCTCAACACAGAATTTTCTTTGGGGATGGTACATTTTGAAGGGCTGAGCTCCTGGGTATAAAATATACTAAAGATGTACTAGACATGACAAAGTGGATTATTTCTTTTCTAATGGGAACCCTGTCTTTGTCCACCTCTGTGGGTTTTTTGCAGGAGGAATTTGATGGGGTCCTGAGAGAAGAGGCCGTGGCTGCAGCACTCCACCAACTGGGACGCTCGGGCTCTGGGACTGAGCAGGTCTACCTCAGTCTAACTTTATCGGTGAGTATGACAAAATCACCGTGGCGGGCTACAGCTTGATGCTGACTAAACCATATTCATTTTCTTTGGTACACATAGCTTTTGTGGTGGCAGCAAATCTCAGAGCCTTGCATTTGATGGAGACTGGTGATAAGAGATATTTATGTAAATATTAGACTTCAAAGAGCCCTGGCCAATCTAGTAATCAGCCCCTAGATTCCTTTGTTTTCATTCTCTTCATACTCTATTTCTTTCATCTTAAGTAGTCTATATTATAGTAATCAATGCTTTCTTTCCAGAAGGTTGAATTTGATTCTGTGAAACCAATCAAAGACTCTTCAAGGATTTTCCGTCTGATCAGTAGAAGCAGCACTGAAATTTATATCTGAATCCAAGGGAACAGAGCATTTTGATATTGACTTCAACCCCCTAAGTATGTCAAGAAATAAGTAGCTTTGAGCTATATCTTACTTTCCAAAAGATCCTATCATTAAAGAAAAACAAATCTATTGTTATTCATCAATTTTTGAGATTTCAATACCAGTTATAGAGTAGCACAAAATCTGGGCTCCAATTTTATCATAAGAGAGGCTATAAGAACAGAGCAAACTACTCAGAATACTTAATTTTCTTGCCTTGTTTGTTTCTCTATAGTTCTAGAAAAAATATTTAACTCTTTTGGCTTCCTTATGTTGTAAAGCACGAAATATTCCTTGGAGATCCATAGAGTAAATGCAGATAACATAGGTGAAAAAAAAAGCACATTGAAATTTTACTATAGCACCATGATTTGGCTAAAGTGTATACAATTTGATTGTAAGACTGTTCTGTCTTAGATTTGAATTAGTACACTATTCAAGAAACATTAAGCTGTTTTCACCCATGCTGGTTCCATGGTGTGCCCTTTAAGGTCAACATATTAAGACTACAATCTTTTACTATTTTCACTTTATAACATTTTATGGATGACTCTGCTAGTCAGATAATAACATACAGGGAGCTTCCTGTATACACTGCAGTATGTTAGACATTGGAATGTGGTATATAATTCCAGCAGCCAATGCACCCCCACACACATCCCTTTCAATCAATATTCTACTTATGTACATAGTGCTATGCCTTAAATTGATCTACCCCTCAAAGCAATCCTTTAAATCTTATTTCAGCTAGATGGACTGAAGCTTAACTTATTTTGCCACTGACCTCCTTACATTTGAGATATTGCATGTTGAATTACTTTGCCTTAATAATCTGTCTTACTGAATATATTTTTTTAGGGTTGCCTGATTTAGTGATTTTCCCCCTTTATATCTTACATATATTCCATGTTATTTTTTACTTTCTCTTATTGCTTGTGTATGTGTCTTTTTTTCTACCAAAGTCATAAGTTTCTTAAGGGCACAGTATAGCCCTATTCCATTGTATTCCTCATCATGCCAAGCACAATGCCTGTACATAGTAGATATTCAGTAAGTATTTATTACTATTATAGCAGTCTTCATTAAATCGTCATCATTATTCTGTATGAGAACTTGCTTATAACAATTCTTCATTGGTTGGCTTTTTTTCTGACTCTGACATCACGACATAAACCGGTAATGTATGGTTCCATGGGACCAAATTCCCCCCTAACTTCACTTGAAGTTCACTAGAAGTTATTCATGGAAAGAATTTTGGACAAGGATTCAGGAGACTTGGGTACTGCTTCTCTATCACTAACTTGCTATGTGACTTCAGGCTGTTTACGTACCTCTCTGTACCTCATACTCTTCATCTCCAGATTGGGAATAAACTGCCCTACAGATTTCACAGGTGTGTTTGATAAGATGAGATTACTGTGTAAGAGCGAGCTTTGAAAATGAACCCCGGTGAAAGTGTAGGTAGTATTGTTATTAATGATTTCCTGATCAGGTGTGAACTCTCTTTAAAACTTCATTTAAATTCTAGGCATTTGCTTTTTCTTTTCTTCTG
>NW_012149008.1:1684767-1689838 GCF_000956105.1 Propithecus coquereli
TTTTTTTTTTCCTTTACTGGATTATTTTCCTTATTTTGCTTTTGCATTTACATTTTAAACCTGGTTAGCTCTTCTATTCTTAGTACTTGAACACCAGGGATCCACAAATTTATTGTTTCCCCTCTTTTTGCTGTCTTTATTTATTTAGTTGATTCTTTCAACTCTAACTTCACCATTTGTAGTTCTATATATTTGTTATAACATCTTGTTCACATTTAATGAAATTAGTCCTACGATTGTCACATTTTCTTCAAAGCTTGATCCTTGTTTCTAATTTTCTGATCTTATTTGAAGTTGACAGTGTACAATGTTTTTCTTTAGACTTCCAGGAAAGTAAGCAAATCATTACTTTTGACCTGCTTTCCTCAGCGAAAATCTTTCTACTTGTTTCTTTTGCCTGCCATTTTTATGACAATTAAATGTTGCTGATATGGTCTTCTCTGTTTCATTTTCTGATTTTTCACCCTCATATGACACCAATAATTAAAATTCACTATTTTAATGGCTAAGAAATATTCTAGCCTATTTTTATTTTATAAATGCTGCTGTTTTTGAAAGACCTTTTATTATTTTTTTCTAGTTTTATAAAGCTTTATTATGGAACATTGTAAACACACACAAATAAAGAGAATACTGGAATGAGTATTCAGATTCAACAATTAACACGCATGGTCAATCCGGTTTCATCTGTACCTCCCTGCCCCCTTCCCCAGGCTTATTTTAAAGCAAATCGCAGATTATCATATCATCAGAAAGGCTTTTTTAGTGTTTCTGGCAGGAGCACTTTGCCTACTCCACATCTCCAAGGTTGGTTTCGTTTACTAGATAAGAAACTGCAGAGTGGTGGGAGGCTTTCGCAGTGCTTAGTGCTAACAAGGGAAGAGATTTGGCTTCATACCTTTGCCACCTGAGCAGGGAGTCCACAGTGATTTTCGAAGCATTCTCTACAGCCGGATCAGTCTTCATTAATCTTGTATGGCTCATTTCATTAATTCACCAAGTGTCTGAGAGCCTACTGTGTGTAAGTATATTTTTCTTTTTGTGTTGACAGCCTTACTGATGTTCTGATATAGACCAAATTTCAGCTTGCATCAGAATCACCTGGGGAGCCTATTAAAGCAGATTGCTCAGCCTCACCCTCGGAGTTTCTGATTCGGTAGATTCAGCGGAGGGCCTAAGAATTTCCATTTTGAATAAATTCCCCGGATGAGTCTGATGCTGCTGGTCTAGGACCACACTTTGAGAACCGCTGAGGTAGACACGAGGAGCTCCTGCCATCTAGTGGAAAGACGGGGAACTGCACCAAGTAGGGACAACGGACTTGCTCAAGCTACAAATCCAGCATCCCAGACCAGGGATTTTTTTTCTGTTAAAATGATTTGGATACATTGACTGTCTACAGAGTGTGAAATATACGCACCACCTCTTTGTCTCTAGCTAAGTACTAGATGCTTCTTTTAGACAGATCTCCATGGTACCAGAGTTTACCTGCCCTGAGAAAGATCAGCTCCAAGCGGGAGTCTGAGGCCCAGTGGACGGTAGAGTTGAGACCATCACTGACAGACATGTAGCTGAGCTCAGAAGGGACAAATAGATATGGACCGTAAAGCAATTACAGGTTTCCTCTCACAGGCAGCCTTCCTTGATTTGCTCATTAATTTCCACCTGTGTTAATGTGTCCAAGTATTGTCTCTCCTGGAACTATTTACATTTGGTAACGGAGGGTATGGTTTAGTTCAGAGAAATAAAATAGAAACTGGTGGGGATTTTCTGGCTTTAGTGGCCCTTGGAGAGGAAAGATAGCAGGAGGCCCCCTCACACTGCCTGCCCCACCTGCTCCAGGGCAGGGCCCCACTGCCCCAGCTGGCCTCCTCCTCCTGGAGCGTGTGTCTGTGCCATCAGTGGAAAGGTAGAAGCATTTTGCTTGGCTGCAGATGTGGAGACTCCATTCTCCCACTAGGGCCATCCCCTGAGGGGTTGTAATAGCTCATTCTATGATCTAGAATAAGAGAGAGGGAGACACTATTATCATTGCCGTTTTCAGGTAGAGAAATGAATTATTGGTAGAGACAGGGCTACAAGCCTTACTCTGTGAGTCTTCCTGATCCCTTCCCTAATTCATTCTGCTCCCTCGAAGTATGCCTGCTGTAAAGTGTCAAAGAAAGGCAAAACAATACTTCACAACTTTTACAATTTATATGTAATTTCATTAGGAGTATCCTTTATTAGCACAATAGTCCTTCACTCAGTATTCGAAGTTCAGAATATTTACCTGGGATAAAATGCAAAACTCAGATGTACTTTTGAACCAATCGAGAGTCAAAGTAAAATAATAGCAATGATTTAAAATCACTTCAAATCATTAATGAGATTTAGCATTAAGTCCAACTGAAACAAAATTTAATTTACAACAAAGAGAGTTTCCTAATTGTAGCATTTCCAGTGTTTCTGAAAAGACCTAATTCAGTTATTCAGAGGCTAATTATCAAGAGGATTATCTAAGGCTTTAGCTTCTCATCCTTACCTCTAAGGCTGGCAAGTTTGGAGGCATTTGAGCATTAGCAGATCGTGGGAGAGTGAGCAGAGACATGGAAGAGGGCTTGGCCGTTGGTTACTTGGCTGCACTGGAAACAGGGCAACGCAAGATGTGGGCAGGCTCTGGGGAATAAGGTTGAATTATTGGCTCATCAAGAGTTTTCCACACTTTTTTTTTGTATATTTCACACAATCCTGATTTTATTCATTTTACTCATCTGCAGTAATTAAGATGTGCCTGCAACTGGTATAATTAAGAAATATACTGATGTAACATATGCTGTTTTTAAAGCCTTCGTCTAGTTATTTTATTGGCTTACCTTATTCTGCATCTATTTCCTCCCCAGATTTGTCTTGTGTAAGCTATATGCCTTATCTTCTAGAACTTAATGCTTCTCAAAATAAGCTGACTACATTCTTCAATTTCAAGCCACCCAAAAATCTCAAGGTAGATTTTATTAATTAACACTATTTACAAATGTTAAGTGGTTTGCAAAGTCCATTCAATAAGCTAAATAGCACTAAAATAGAGGATTCGGAGAGAATAAGGTATGGGGCAAGTAGTGTAAGTGTCTAAAATGAAATAAAGAAGAAAGCTTTGTGTATCATTTATTTTGGAAAAGGGAGATGGTCTGTCAGCAGATAGACTTTTTAGGAAGCTTTGCTCAAACTTAGCATTCAAACCGAAGAACTTCCTTCTGTTCTCTTTCTTTCATTTGAATAGTAGTTATTATTGCATGTTTTGTTATAGCAGAATAATTTTATCTGAAAATTTTTATATCTGAGAAATCTGTAAAAATTTTCCTAGAGGCTCCAACTTTGCCATTTTATTTATCCAGCCTTTACCTTTTAAGAAAATAATGTTTTCAGATCTCCATTCTTGTTTCTGTGCACTTGCTTTTGCATTTCTGAAGCAGAAATAAACTACCTGTGAACTGTGGCAACTGGAACAGTTTGCTGTGCCCTAGAGCAGTCCATCTCCTGCTATAATGTTGCCCACATCACCTGTGGTTCTTGTGGAAGGCAATCCCCACCCACTGGGTCTGTGGTGGGGCCTGAGACCGTGATTTCTAAATACTCTCCAGGTGATGTCTGCACTATAATCACGCTTAAGTAGAGAGGTCACAGAGAAGTAGTTCCCCAAATTTTCTGCATATTGGAAACATCTGGGGGAGTTTTAGGTCCTACTGATGCCTGAATCCACTGTCAAAGATTCTGATTCAAGTGGTCCAAGGTAAGTCCTAGGCTTTGGATGCTTTGAAAGATGCCTAGGTGGCTCTAATTTGCTGACAAATTTGGGAATCATTGCCACAGAACCTGTGATTAGAGTTCTTCTATTGGACTCACATTTTTAAGAAATTTTATTTGTTCATTTATTTTTTTAGAGGCAGGGGTCTCACCATGTTTCCCAGGCTGGATTCGAACTCCTGGGCTCAAGTGATCCTCCTGCCTCAGCCTCTTGGGTAGCTGGGACTATAGGTGTGTACCACCACACCTGGCTAATTTTTTCTATTTTTTGTGGAGACAGAGCCTCACTCTTGCTCAGGCTGGTCTTGAACTCCTGACAGCAAGTGATCCTCCTACCTCGGCTCATTTAATATTTCTTTTTTCTTTTCTTTTCTTTTCTTTTTTTTGAGACAGGACCTCACTCTTTTACTCTGGGTAGTATGCAGTGGTGTCATCATAGCTCACTGCAACCTCAAACTCCTGGGCTCAAGTGATCCTCCTGCCTCAGCCTCTTGGGTAGCTGGGACTATAGGTGTGTACCACCACACCTGGCTAATTTTTTCTATTTTTTGTGGAGACAGAGCCTCACTCTTGCTCAGGCTGGTCTTGAACTCCTGACAGCAAGTGATCCTCCTACCTCGGCTCATTTAATATTTCTTTTTTCTTTTCTTTTCTTTTCTTTTTTTTGAGACAGGACCTCACTCTTTTACTCTGGGTAGTATGCAGTGGTGTCATCATAGCTCACTGCAACCTCAAACTCCTGGGCTCAAGCAATCCTCCTGCCTTAGCCTCCCGGGTAGCTGGGACTGTAGGTGCGTGCCACCACACCCGGCTAATTTTTTCTATTTTTTGTGGAGACAGAGTCTCACTCTTGCTCAGGCTAGCCTTGAACTCCTGACAGCAAGTGATCCTCCTACCTCGGCTCGTTTAATATTTCTAAGCCTTGTACCAGCAACCAGAGAGAGCATGCATTTCCTAGACAGCAGGGACTTGTACTTGCATGTTTTCTGTATATGTTAGAATACTTTTGCTCTTAGTAGGTAAAAAATGTTAATTTTGATTTGATGGGTACTTCCTTGAAGCTCTGGGTTCCAATGGGAGTCAGAGCAATATGATAAAGCCTTTAAGGTCTCCTAATAAACCTAATATCATAAGTAAATAGAAGGCATGGTATTGGCTATAGCTCTGACTGAGATGTAGTTAGATAGCCATCATGCTATGGCAAAGAATGAAAGATGTTGATGAAAAAATATCAATTCTAAGTAACCCATATAATGATTAGTTATTTCTAGTCCATTATTACTATATA
>NW_012149008.1:1691443-1694834 GCF_000956105.1 Propithecus coquereli
AAAAAAACAGCTTTTGATTTGCAGTCAACTTCAGGAACGTATCTATTCCATGAGCCAGGCTCCATGTAAACAGAGTACCTACTTTAAAGTCAGCTCCAATTTCTAGAGCCTCAGGGGCTAACTGGGGACCTGTGAGTTTAATGAGCTTGAGTCCTTTCTTTACACCAGAGACTGATGTTCTCTGGGTGACAAGAGAGCAGTGCCTTCTCTTTCTCAGGACGTATCTATCTATTCACCTGAGGATTTTTCCGGGTAGAATGGAGAATGATTTGATCACCCCTGGGTGCCTCATTCCAGGGATGTGGCAGCAGCTAGTCTTGCACTACATTTGTAATAAGGCTGACATGGGGGGAGAACAGAAGATGTGTTTTTTTGAAAGCATATTTTGTAAAAGAATCCTTTTTTCATATATGATGGAAAGCTTAGAACATAGCGCCACTCCCCTTAGAACTTATGTGTGAAAATGAGCAATTAGTGAACATTTAGATGATGCTTAAATGAGCAAGTTCTCCTGATTGTAGCCTAATAGAGAAATCAGAAAATGACCACAATGAAATGTTTTGATGACAAACTAGAAGTATTTACTTTACTAGCATCTCTCTATAGAACCTTCACTCCGTTGCTTGACTGTCATATGTATTGAATTTGCAAAGAGGCAGTCTGACAGCGCAGAAGCTGTCTGGCTCAGAAATCCACTCATCTTAGGCTGTGTAGACGGGTGCTGCTCCAGGAAGATCACCAGCAGCAGTATCGCCTGGAACTTCTCAGTAATGCAGATTCTTGGGCTCTACTCCAGCCCCGTGCAATCAGAATCTGCATTTTGACAAGACCCACTCCTCTAGACAATTTGAGCACACATTAAAGCCTGAGAAACACCGATTAGTCTAGAAGTCAGAAGCCCCCTAAACTCCTGCTAGCCAGGAGAGATTCAGCAGCCAGTCCCCTGAATGAGGAAGGTGATAGTCTGGAGTCTGATCTGAGAGTTCTGTCTCCCAGAGAAACATTCTCCCATGTACAGCATGGAATTGCCAAAGAAAACAACTCCACAGTATTTTGGACTCAAGATACAGTTTAAAACATTTCCATCATGAGTCTTAGCTTCTATATAAATTTAGCTTTCCATGTAAAAACTAAAGTATTATGATTTTGTAGATGTCAAATATCATGAAGAAAGGAATTAAGGTTTTTTTCTTCTTTTAACTTGACATTAGATTTAGCAATTGAGTCTTATCACTGAAGTATAAAAAGCTGTAATTATTATATCAGAACCAATTGAAATTCAGAACATGGGTATATAATTAGAGTGTAACATGACACCATTCCTCACCTGCGTTTTTTAAAAATATAAGACAAGTAGCCAAAACAAACTACACTTCATAGACTGTTAATGAAATAAACTGCTTGGATGTCTTACGGTTTTGAAAAGGTAGTAGGCTAATTTCTAAATGGTACTAAATATGCCTCCTTCTCTTTTATTCTGTTCAACCATATAGTGTGTGTGATGCAGGTGATGGAGCTTTACAAATTTTTCTGGACAGCTGAAAGTAAAAATATATCTGACAAGATTGTAGATTAATCTATTTAGGGGAAAAAACACTAGATGAGATTGTTTTTTGAAAAGACTAAAACACTTTAAATGAGAATAAAAGGAATTTTAAAACAACTTTTATGCTAGTACACTTGAAAGCTCAGATAAAATGGACAAATTCCAAGAAAAATTTTATGCACCAAAACACTGATTTGGAAATAGAAATCATGAGTAGTCCTGTAACTATAAAAATAATTCATTATACATTAAAATAAACTAAATTTAAAAATTAAAAATCTTCCTAAAAAGAAAAAAACTGAGAGCCAAACTATCAAGAACAGACCTCCAATGAAGAACAAATTTTTTCAAACATTAAAAATAGAAGGCATATTCACAATTCATTCTGATGAGGTTACTTTGATATCCAAACCAGACAAGGAACAGTAAGAGAAAGGAAAATGGCAGGCTTATTTCACACATGATATAGTTGTAAAAATCCTAAACAAAATATTAGCAACTGAGTCTGACAGGGTATTAAAAGATAATATACTATGACCAAATTGGGTTTTTCTCAGGAATGTAAAGATAGTTTAATATTAGAAAATCTATAAATGTTATCAACTATATTAATAGATTAAGGGAAATAAACCTTATGATCAATGATCAATACATAGAGAAACTCAACAGATATAGAAAATTTAATAAAATTCGGTACTCATTCACAATAAAAACTCTCAGTAAATTAGTAATAGGGAATTTTCACAGCTTGATAAAGAATATCTATAAAAATATTTGAAACAAACTTTATCCTAAGTGGGGACATGTTCTAAGCATTCTCCTTTAACATTGGGAACAAGTTAAGGATACTCACCATTGCCACCTCTATCCATCCTTGTCTTAGAGGTCATAGCCAGAACCTTAAACCAGGATAAAGAAATTAGAGGTCTAAAGATTGGAAAGGAGAAAATAGAAGTTATTCTTTGCAGATGACATGTTTCCCTACAGAGAATATGAAAAAGAACTTACGGTAAACTACTAGAAATAATAGAGCTTTGAGAGCTCAACAAGGTGGCTGGATATGACTTCAGTAAACAGAAATTATAGCATTTCTCTATACCGCACATGAGCAATTAGAAAATGCAACTTTATTTTTTTATTTTTTAAATTAAAATTTTTTAAAATTTCAAACTATTAAAGGGGTACAAATGTTTTTTGTTATACAGATAGCTTTATCATGCTTTAGTCAGGGACATAAGTGTGCCTACCACCTGAATGTTGTTCATTGTACCAGTTAGGTAGGTTTTTACCCCTCCCCTCCCCCTCCTACACCCTAGTTGATTTCTAATGATTTAGAAAACACAATTTTAAAAAGAGACACCATTAATAAGAACAATAAAAACGAATCTTATTATAGGTGAATAAGACCTGTGGGAGGAATGTAATAACACTTTATGGAAGAATATTGAAGACCTAAATCAAGAGAAATATATTCTATATCCCTTGATAAGAAGATGGGCACAATAAATGATGTGAAAAAGAATTTTATGGAAAATAGATAAAGCTGATAAGCATATGAAGAAATATCAACCTCATTTGTATTTAGAGAAATGCAACTCAGGACCACATGAGATACTGTATTATATCCATTCAATTGACAAAATTTAAGAAATCTAAAAATATCAAGTGTTGGAGAACACGTAGATACAGAGGATCTCTTTTACCCTGTTTGTAGGTATGAAATTAGTTTAATCACCTTGGAAAACAATTTTGTATTGTAAAGTTGAACATCCAAGTTCACTATGACCTAGTACTTTCATTCCTACATATGGGAAGTTTAGCATATGTGTACATGGAGGCTTGTAT
>NW_012149008.1:1695630-1708830 GCF_000956105.1 Propithecus coquereli
TTAAAGTGAGTCTAGTCTTCTGAATCCTATTGTTTTTTCCCATGCTTTAATTCATTGAGTAATTACTACTTTTATCATATAGCTATTTAAACTGTATGCATGTTTCATTTCTTAGAGAGATTCACTCTTACAGTGAAGAACATTTTTCACTGGTAAGGTGATATAGATCTTTCAGGATTGGTTTTGATTAAAGCCATCATTGCAACTCTCTCCACTAAGAAAATTGTGATGGATTTCCTACTTATTTCTCAGTAACTGTTTTCTATACACCTGAACCATATTTTATGATTGTAGACAAATGAATAAGATCGAACACTGAACTAGTGAATAATTCATGTCAAGCATTGTGAACTACTGACAGCATCGCCAAAATATAAAAATATATTGTTGGGCTTTTCCCTGGTTGCAAAGTTATGCTCAAGTGCCACAGGGTTCCTTCATTCAGTTTCCACAAGGATCTCAAATTCCGCTGTAAAATATTTATTCACTGAATCGTAAAAGTTTAGAGCTGGAATGCAGTATGATGATTTTGAGTTCTTTGAGTTTCTTTCTCTTGATAGTGGTCTTTTAAAATTAAAATATACCTAAGAGTATTAACCCAGTAAGCTAATTCATTATAGTAGTTTAGTGATTTATCAGATTATATTTCTTCTTATTGGGAAGTCCTGAGACTTATGAAAGAATATGAAAGGATAATGTTAGGAGGAAAGGCAAGTAATGTTTCATGAAAGTTCTTAAGAAAATAGGAAATTGAGGAGATAAAGGTATTCTTGGAGGCCAGCCGTGAACTCAGAGTTCTATATGGCCTAGTCCTGTACAGTGACCGTCAGCATTGCTGCCAGGCACGTGTAATGTTACCATGGGAGCAATTAGGGGGAAAAAGCTGCTGTGTCACTGTAAAAAATACTCTTTACTCAAGAGCTGGATTAATTTATAGTGCCTGAAATTCCTTGAAATTTAAAGGAAAGTGACAAGTTGGGAAATAGGAGACAATTTTTCTGAAATGAGCATATTTCTCAACAGAGATGTTCAGTCAATTCCTGACCCTGTGCTACAACATTGGGAGTGGCAGTCATACCTGCAGAAAGCATGGCAGTGACTGCAGTGAAGCACCTCTACCGCTCCCGCTTTTTGCCCTTGCAATGCTAATTTCAGAAAACATGACTAGCTGTAGTAGTCACAGCTAGATGTACCAAGAGAACTGTGGTTAGCCTCTAATGTCTTGGAAAATTGCTGTAGACACAATAAACAAGCTTTTCTTTTCAGTTCCTGATGTATCTCTTGATAGTTTCAGGATCCCTGTTTTCTAGTTTTCTGATCCTCACCTGCTTCCCATGGGAATGCTTCCTGTCCCAGCTACCCACAAGCATCTGTCTACTCTGCCACCATTCCGAGTATCTTCATCTTGGTTGGAGTAGAGCATCCAAGACACTAATATTCCTGAAATAGGACTTAAACGCTATTGCTCTCTTGGCTAAACTGAGACAGATGGCCATGTGAAGTTTTCCTTGCCTAGTCTTTGTTGCCAAAGGTTGCCTGCTCCCAGGGGTATTTTATTTCATTGATGGCTGTGTGAGATAGTTTAATCTCCTATTTCCTGTATTCACATTCATTTTGCATTACAGTCTATATTGACAAAGATCTGGTCTTTGTTCTAGTTCCAGAATAATTATTTAAACAGTCCCCAAAAAATGGGGGCAGAAAAGATAGTATTTGTGAGCATAAATGTGTATCTGTAGGGCTATTCTGACAGGGAGGTTTATGGCAATAGATTTAAAAATTCATATTGTCAAAAAATGGAACTGTGCTTCAGTCCAAGGATTGAACCTGAAACCAATGTGGAAAACCTAGGAATTTCTGGTATCCTTATTTACTTCTTTCTCTGGCCTAGATCTTTGTAGATTGAATCCCAGCCTTGAATCTTGCATTTCCATACTATTGTCCATGAGGTAGAGGGCATGATTCCTTAGCCTCACGTGATTGTAATTTAGTAATGGTATAAATGCCTTATAATCATGAGATGGTTTATGGTTTGTGTAGCTCATTCACACCCATTTTCTAATTTTTTTCCCATAGTCTAACTTTTGGCCCTAACAGCAACCTGGTGTTATCTCTGCTTTATAAATGAAAGATCTAGCAAGTAGTAGAGTTAGGATAATTACAAATAATTATGAAGCAAAATATGTGTTTTTGTGATATTTATGATCCATTCCTTCATCTTAAAAAATTTCTTTGAGTCTCTGATTGGTGGAAGGAGAGAGCTGGAGGTTCGAGGTTGATCAGAAAAGGTTTTGAGGAAGAAGAAATGGTTTGTTTAGCGTGGAGACCAAGAAGTGGAATTCCTGTGGCATATTTACAACTATGATAGACATTGCCAATGCCTGCAAAGTGACTGTATCATAATGAAAGCTCTCACCCAGTAGCAGAAAAGTAAATGTTCTTTAAAACCTTGTACTTTAAAATGTTTGCTAAGCTGATGGATAAAGAATGGCGTCTTATCTTAATTTGCATTCTTCTGACTACAGATGAAAAGGAACATCTTTTCATATGTTTATTAGCACTTGGATTTGCTCTTCTGGAAATTGCCTGGACATATTCTTTGTCCATTTTCTATTGGGTTGTCTTTTTCCTATTGATTTATTGTCACTTTTAATGTATTCTAGGTAATAATCCTTTGTGTACTATGTATATTACGAATATGTTCTCCTAGTCTATCACTTTTACTTATTCATGTAATTAAAAAGTAATAAAAATAATAAGAAAATGAGAGTTACCTGTCAAAAAGCAATATTTAAGATATTGGTTTAATGTTAATTAAAAAAAAAAGAAAAGGAAAAAAGTGGAATTTGGAGTTAAGTCCTGAAGAATGGTTATGGTTTAGAAAGGCGTAGAAAGCAATATGATAAGAAGTTCCCGGTACATTCCAGATCTATTGAGAGGACTGACCTGGCAGAAATAGAGAATTCTCATTGGATTATAATGGGGACGAAATTGGATAAATAGGTTTTGCTTATAGTGAGGGGCCTTAAATGCCAGCATGAAGAATTTGGAATTCATCCTATGACAATTTTTTAATTGAAAGATGATATCCAATCAATATTTTCAAAAAATTAACCTGACTATAGTGTATCAGGTGACATGAGGGCAGGAAGCAGTAGATAATTATAGGTACATTAATGAATAAAAGTGAATAAAAAGGAAGAGAATAATTAAGGAGATGTTTTAAAGCAAAATGTGCCAGATCTGCAGGTTATGAGTGGCTGAGAAATGGCGATGTCATAGGTTACTTGAGAGGGAAAACTGAGCTTTGATGGGGAAATGACATTAAATCCTGGAAACTGGTCAGAGTGAGGACAGAGAGATGGGTAGAGTTGGTGACTTTGAGATTGTGGTTTTAGGTGAGGACATGGATGGAACAGAGAAGATTGGTTAAAATTTTAGAAATAAATGAAAACTTAATTAACAGATGAGGAAATGAAGGCAGAGTTTAAGCCTGATTTTTTTTTTTAAAGGGAGAAGAAAAGCCAATATAGATAGAAAGAAAGGGCTGTTCCTCTGTATAACAGGGTATTGGTCACTTGCTGCTGTTGACATCTCCCAGGCTGTTACCCTAGTTAGGAGGATGATAAAGCTTGGTATGTGTTGCCTCTACAGGGCCTCCCTGTATTCAGAAGTCCTGCCTGTGCGAAAGCACATGAGTTTCTCATGGGGACAATTAACTAATCAAGAGAAAATAATACACTGCCAAGGAGGCAACTATGATCCACTGTGGTTTTTCTTTCCATACAGATTAAATGAGTCACATATGAATGCAAATACAACCAAGTATACTCAAAAGCTACACCTTTAACAAAAGTTTTTTTCATATGGCATATAACATAACATAACACATTCTATAAGAAAAAATATATTTCAGGATTAATGTTTATCTTATATTGGATCTATAACACTTCTGTATTTAAGCTGTGGTCTGATTTGTCTAGTGATGATTTAACACTGATTCTTTTTTCCTTCAAAATGTTTTTAATAACATTTTCCTTAAACGTAGTCATGGTATATAGGCAATGAGATAGAAGAAATCAGTGGCCTGGAGATGTGCAACAGTCTAACTCACCTCAGTTTGGCCAACAACAAGATCATGACAATTGATGGCTTAAACACATTACCAATCAAAATACTTTGTCTGGTGAGTCTAACGAAATGTTATTCTTGGAAATAATAGTTAATGTTTTAGTAAATATGTAAATTATGACTTTTTAGGATTTTTCAATTATATAAAGAGCTAATTCCTCCATGAAATATTATTATCTTCAGCTTTGTTTGCTTCTTTCTATATCTATGTGTGTGCATATGTGTGTGTGTGAGAGAGAGAGAGATATCAATATTTCATGCTGAAGTAAAATGATTTTCTAATTTGGTATCCAAATGTAATTTTTTAAAAGATTGGCTTTTTACACTGGAAAGGAAGATATACTTTTAGCAAGTATTTAAAAATATATTTTATAATATCTTACTGGTGAAAATATTTAAGCATAATATTTATTGCTGTTAACACTTTATTGCTTTCAAGTGAACCATAAGATGTTTTCTGGGCACAGAATTTTGGCAGTTCTTTTATATTAATACACACTAGTCTCCCAGTTTAGAAAAATCAGAAATAGTGCTGAGAATAAATGAACAATTCCAATCAGAGAGTTTAAAGTTATTTTTTCCCATGGAGAATACTCTCACGCTATGTGATACACTGTGTGACTCTGACTCAATGAAAATAGAGATCGTTTACAAAAAACCAGCAGGTCACAATAGTCCCAAAGATAGATACAGTATTTTAAAAATAACAATATAGCTCACTAATTTGGGGGCTGGTAATATTGTTTGTGGAATATCCAGGATTCTTTCTTCTCCCTTTCTTCCTCCCTCTACTTCTTACCCTTGCATGGCTTTGCCATTCCTCATTGCATCAGTCAGAGGGTGGGCAGGAACGATGTCAAGCCATTGGCTTGTAGCTTATTAATATGGTGCATGAACTATCCCACTGGAGGGTGTCGAACTGTTGTTTGAAACAACATCTTGTGTTATCTGCAGATTTTTTGACATTTACAATATACTATTCTTGTTTTATTTAACAGCAGATCATTGAAGGTTGGCTGTGTGTTAATTTTTCTTTCCCTGAGCTTAGAGCTCAAAGTGTTTTTTACAACCCTTCTATCTCCACGGTGAGTTAGATGAGAGTACTGGAAACTCAGTCCCAAGGATGGAACTGAGGCACGGAAAGGTTTAATAATTTTCCTGAGCTTTCATGCTTTCTGCTCACTAAGGCATGTTAGCAAAGCATAAATGAAAATGAGTTTGATAAATTGGCTTGAAAATTTTAAAATTAGAAAAGAAAGTAACATTTTCAAATCATGATAATCTGAAGGATTATTGGCAGCATGTACTATTCATTTTGTAGTTTGCTAGAACCTTATCCTGTTCTTTATATATCTTCTCCATATTGATGTTCCCATTAATTTTAAGTGGAGCATGGTAAGTGCAAAGAGATATGGGGGTGTGCTTAAGGGAATGAGAATGAGCTTATTATTAAGAATAATAACACATAGCACTTTCATCCTAAGAGTTTGTTTCTATAACTAAGTAATCCATGTTGACAGTTCTATCTCAAGTAGCCTTTAGAAAAAGCATAAAATGCTTATTTTTCCCTACAAATAGATTTGGTGGATTGTTCTCAATCCCTGCCCCCCATTACTCATGATGAACTAAAAAATCCAGAATATGCTGTCATTCATTCTCCTTAAAATATTGAGAATAAGATTTTCTTTTCCAAATTTTAATTAAATCTATAAAATAAAATGATACACATTTGTTTCAACAGTTTTTAATGCTTTTGTTTTTAACTCCTGGAATCAGAAAGCCAATTGCTTCAGTTACTCTTGAAAATAATTCATTTTACAATTTAGTGAAAGCAGAATAATCACTGTACAAACCAACTGTTAATTCTTGAACTTGTATGATAGATTTAAGGGAGAACTGTGGTTCACTAAGGGGCTGTTCTGTTGCCCAGCATCTTAGCAAGTAATGACAATGCATTCCACACTTCAAAATTCATTTTGTCATTATAAGAGCTGCTTGTTTTTTTTTTCCTCCCAAATTGGTAGATTAAGAAGGTTTCCAATTTCATTTATTTAAGAAAATAGCTTCTCTCTAAAAGTCTTTTCCCTGCTAATCATTATAAAATAATCAGGAAGAACTGTTCGTGAAGAAGCTGGCTATTAGGAGTGGTGCATCAGGTTTTCAGCATTGGATAAAGGGTTTAACTAGATGATTTTCAATTCAAAAATTCTGTGATTCTGAAATTTTCTCAGTTCTGTTTTCTTTTATGACGACAGGCTATCTAATTAAACTTTTCTATGCCTCACTCAATTTATATCGTCTAACACTTTGAAAGCTGTCAGAGACACTGTAAAGAAGAATTACAGTCTATCTACCACTTCAAAGTTCTTTGGGAAAAAGTGTATTGTATATAAATTTGATATGTGGGCATATTTTGAATAGGATATTGAGATCTTATTGCAATATATTAAATTAATAAGGGTATGATGTTAGGTTTAGTGTAGTTTTTCTTTCCCTTTTCTGTTATACTTTCTATGACTTTTTTGAATGCTGAACAGAAGGAAATTTGACTTTACTTTGGCAAATGGATTATAAAAATTTTTCCTATTTATTTTGGAATTTTTCAAGTGTATATACAAATAAAAAGAATAGCATGATAAGCCCTCATATGCTATCACACAGCTTTGTAGATTATCAATATTCTATAATATTAAAATGTTTTAAAGAGCCATAGAATTATACTAATGAACACAAACCTTGCTCATTATCGAAGTGAGATTTCGTTTTAAAAAGTAGAATCAAAATGAGCTCTTGCTATTAAATGTACCAGGGAAAATATTGTAGATGGAAGAGAATAATATAATTTTTCAGTTCTTAAATGCTTATTAAAAGTTTTAAAAGTTTAAGAATGGGTACTACATGACATTAGTTGAAACCTCAAAATTACCCTTCATCATGATTCTCAACTCAAACTGAAAATTTAATTTTACTATGGCATTTTCTTATACCTCAAAGCTAAGGAACCCAAGGAATGTTAAGTATGTTGGAAAATGTACAAGAAAATGCAAATTATTGTTATTATTCTTATTTGTTGTGGGTACATGGGAGGTTGGGAAAGAAGCCAACATTTGAGTCTTAAATTTTTGTTCTATTCTCATTGTCTAAGAAGATGCTTATGCGTGAATTACTTAAAAACTTAATTTATCTACTGTCATATAACAAGTCACCCCAGTTGTTTTGACTTGGAGAAATAACCATTTTATTAGCTAACAGTTGTGCAATCTGAGCTGGGTTCTGCTGGGTGGTTCTTCCACTAGGCTTGCTGCCTTCAACTGGCATATTGGTTGGGAGCTTGACTCAGTTGGGAGGCTGGGATGGCTGGGTTTTTCCCTCTATTTAGTCTCAGGCCTTCTCTCCATGTGTTTTCTTTTCAGGCAGCCTCTCCACAAGTTCTGTTCAACAGAGTAACTGCAGTTCTTACATGGTAGCTCAGGCTCCCAAGACACGAAAGCAGAAGCCGTCAGGCCTTCATAAGTCTTAGGCTTGGAACTGGCATACTTCTGCCATATTCTTTTGGTTAAGGCAAGCTTAGATCCAGCCTAGATTTAAGAGGGGGGAACTGCACAAGAGCATGAATAACCGGAGGCATGGCTAATTGCAGGCCACCAGGGTAACAGACTACTACGGCCCTTGTGATATGAAGTGATTATATTTAGAATGTTTCTGAAAGCAAAATGTATGTGGGAAGTAAAATATTGAAGTGGCTCATTGTGATGGTGATGAAAGAATTGCACTAAATTTATATTTCTAAAAGATAATCATGGAGTTATGCTGCCATTAGGCTTTATGTGTGAAGTGTTAAAAGGTTATACTACTACCTTTTGTCTTTCTAACTGATTTGAATACTCAACTTGCTTTAAAGTTTAACAAAAATATTATATTCTGAGTCTTTCAGCTGAAAAACTGGGATTTTTTTCTGGGGGTGTGTGTGTATGTGTTTGGGGAAGTGAATGATGGAAATCGGGTTGTAGGGGAGGGACAAGAATGCCTTATTGATTTTTTGAGAAATTTTGGGAAGTATCCAAAATGAAAACTTGCCATTACAACTTTTCCTGTGAGAGGCCTTTAAGACATTAACTATATTTTGTCTATTTTAGAGCAATAACAACATTGAGAAGATCATGGGTTTGGAGCATCTGAAAGCCCTGCAGAACCTGGATCTGTCCCACAATCAGATAAGCAGCCTCCAAGGCTTAGAGAATCATGACCTCCTGGAGGTGCTCAACCTGGAGGATAATAAGGTAGTGTTGTGCTTCCTATGTCTCAGTGTCTACATAGGAGGACATTTTAGAGACTCAGCACAAACACCCCATTATTGGTTTCTCAAGGGTAGTCACATTAAATGCTATCTTAGAGATGTTAGTCTAGCAAACTTCCTAGAGCAATAGTTGCAAAAGGACTGTTTTTTAAAAATAAATACTTACAATTCTTCATTTTTGAAAATTGGATGATTCCTAATTACATTGTTTTAAAGGTTTAAACTGCAACCACGTGTGCATGATTTTCTGAAGTAGATGCGTTCATGTGAAATTTTGTGTAGGAAGTTGGCATTAGGAGAGTCTGAAATGTCAGAGTAAGGAGATTGGAGGTCTAAGAGTAGCCACAGGCTAGTGTTGCTACCATTTAGAGAAAATACTGGGGCCCCAGTGGTGGGGGGTTTTGGGGAGATGTTGGTTAAAAGGCAGCAAATTTGAGTTAGACAGGAGGAATAATTTCAAGAGGGCTATTGTACAGCATGTGATTATAGTTAATAAAAATATATTGTATTTCAGAAAAATACTTAGAGAGTAGATTTTAAACATTCTTGCCACAAAAAAGATAACTTTGTGCATATGTTAATTAGCTAGGTTTAGCCATCCTACAATATGTATATATTTCAAAACATCATATTGTACACAATAAATACATATGATTTTATCTGTCAACTTAAAAAGAATAAAAAAATTTAAAAATGCAAATACCTAGGAAAGGCTTAAACTATTAAAAATAAAGAGAACGCAGGAAGTAAATTCTTATATCCTGTTGGTAATAACAGTGTATGTTCCCAATCTGCGTGATTAAGTTGAAGGTCAGACTTATTCAAATTTTTCATGTCTGGCTAATGTACACTTTACTTCAAAAATTAAATACATTGGCTTTCATTCTTAATTACATTTTATTTTTACTAAAGCATCTGGGCTCCTAATCATGATATATTAAGTTGGCACCTATAGCTGATTTGTTATGCAATAGGTCTACAAAGTGATTTTATTTATATTGAGTACCTTATCACATTTTGGGGGGAAAGATTTCATAAGGAAGTTGAATGTTTAATTCTTCTTGAAAATGAAAACTTGGGCTGACACTGAAAGAGGCAGTCCGTGCTGGCTGGAGCGAGATGTGGCGTTGTGGAGACCTTGTCCTGTTCTGCTGTAATGGTACTTACCAGTTTTGTCTGATGGCTCTTTCTCCACCAAACTCCCATCATCTGTTAGGCTACTAAAAATCAAAAAAAAGTCAGTCATTATGTGTAGGAATAAGTGAAATTTTAATCACAGACAAAATTGTTATTTTCATTCTCACTTGACTTGTATATCAAATTGTTTTGGCAACTTCTCAAGTTAATTAATTCTGGCAGATACCCTTTGATGCCTGTGCTGTGTGTCTTAGGAAGGCAGCACAGTCTCTGTTTCATGTGGTTTTATGTCCTTTTCCCGCACTTGCCATTAAAGACTAAGAAAATTGCCTACTTGCAATGTTTCTTACATATATACAGGGAGTGTTGGAAAGGTGGAATGCACTCATTAAATCCCAACTTGATGCATCTCAGGATTTAGGAAAGGGAGTAATGGTAATGATAATTATAACAATTACAGGCATAAAATAATCTAGAGATATTCCCTGAGTACATATGCACCAGCTATTGTTCTAAGCACTTTACTTACTTAATCTTCCTTATAACCCTATTATTAACGCCATTTTACAAATGAAGAAACTGGGGCACAGAGAGGTTAAGTAACTTGCCCAAAGTTATAGATCTAGCAAGTAGCAGAGCCAGGATTCAAATATAGAATATTTTGCCTCCAGAGTCAATGTTCTTAACCTGTGCAGGATAATATAGTAAATGAAGTGCTAATGGACCTTCCTTCTGAAAAGGGTGTGGTGTGATGCTCCAAAACAGTGCTTTCTCATCCAAACCTAACGTGAGCCACAGATATAATTTAAAGTTCTCGAATAGGCACAATAAAAAGATACAAAGAAACAGGCAAAATTAATTTTGGCAATATATTTTACTTAATCCAGTATATCCAAAATATTATCAGTTCAACATGTCATCTACATACAAAATTATTGGTGAGATCTTTTACCTTCTACTGTTTCATGCTAAGTTTTTGACATCTGGTGTGTGTTTTACACATCTCAGTTCATCTGGCCACATTTCCAGTGCTCAGTAGCCACATGTGGCTAGTAACTACCATATTAGATAGCACAGGTCTAAAAACACCTCACAAATGGTATATTGTTCTCTTCCATTTCAAGAGACTTTTTAAATTGCATTTGAAAAAATTTGAAGAAAAAAGGGATATCATTAAGTGAAGAAAGTGGTTTATAACTTTCAAATGTTAAAGAGGCTCTGTTAAAAAAAAAGTGGCCACGTGTCCCAAAGGGGGATCCTTTGGAAACGATTATGTCTGTAACAATAACATAATTCCCTGGCGCCCCGCAGAGCAGGTTGGGGAGCAACTGACAGTACTTTGAAATATTCTTTCAGCCATCCAAAGAGTTCCTCAGAGATTTTTCCAGGACTACTGAGAATACTATGTATCAGGGATGGAAAATTT
Source organism: Propithecus coquereli (assembly GCF_000956105.1). NCBI lineage: Eukaryota > Metazoa > Chordata > Mammalia > Primates > Indriidae > Propithecus > Propithecus coquereli. The sequence goes on from NW_012149008.1 coordinate 1,706,622, forward strand.
ATCGTTTAACAGAAACATAACTTCTGCTTCCCATATGATTCATTTGATATTAGAAATATTGTTTTATTTGTAGCACTTTCATCCATATTAGACACTTGGGTTTAGCTGTTGAAACATTGTAACACCTACATGTGATTATTTGAACATCTCCCTTAAGGTCATTTGCAAATGTTTACCATCAGCTGGTGATTTGGGGACCTTAGTTACTCTCTACACAGTAGTCCTTGTTAGATTTTAAATCATTTCCATTGTTTAAAGAGTATCCCAAACTGTTAACTCCATTATAACCTTAGTCCTTTCTTCTAGTAGCAAGATACTGGTCTGGGAGTGACTTGGAGAACGCAGTTCTACTTCTCTGAGGCTCAGCATCATTATTTCACAGTGTTTGTTCCCAACGACCTTTCTGAGGTTTTTTTTTAATGGATTAACAAGGGTAATACTCATAAAGCAATAAGAGCAACTTAAATCCTAAGTAACAATAGCTCTCCTCCCAGAGCTCCCAATCTGTTCGTTTTTTGCAGTGCTCTGGCCTTTCCTTCTAAATCATTCTCCCTGAATGCTGACGGAGATAACGGCAGCTGGAGACCATTATCCTACTCTTCATATTTTTGAGGCTTTCTATAGATGGGCAGTTCTTAGAAGAGGACTTCTTGCTTCTTGTTCAGAGACAGATGCCATTTAATGTCTTAGGCAAGCAATCCATGAGCATTATCCCCATCGTCATTGGACCCTGGCTCACACTTCCGTTCATATATGTGAGCAAAAGGAATTTTGGGGGAATTGAACACAATCCGCCTTCTAAGTGAACTTAATTTCTCTCAGGATTTCAGTTTGTTAGCCCTGTAAAGAGAGGGGTTGAACTACATGATTCATTGAGGAACCTAGGGCTTCCAGAGGCTGACAACATTGACGCAGAGGCAGCCGGGCCTGGGGATAGGAGATGCTGGCATGATCAGGTTTCCCGCTAAAATCAGTCTCCCTCCACCTTGCCAAGGTGCCCCTGCCATGGGATGCAGGCAGAAAGGAAGCCCTGTTGGAGATCTTTGGGCTCTTTACATCCAGAGAGGATTGCCAAGGCAGGGTAGACTGATCTGCTCAGCAACTGCTCTCTTGGGATAGCCTTGGCTCTCTGCAGAGAGTGCTGAGGGGTGTACACTTTGAGCCCAGGTCCTAATGCTGCCTCATCACTTTTCTAAATACTTTTTGAACTATCAGACTAAGGCCAATGTGGTCCCTAGCTTAATGCCTACCTCATGGTGATGGACTTGGCCTGCTTCTTGGTGCCCTGGCCCCATGGCGATGAAGGCAGCCTGCACAGCTGGGTGTGCTTGCCTTGCTTGAGCACTGGCTAGCTGATCAGAGTGCAGGCTGTTGACCCTGACACCATGTGTGCTGTAGCCATCTGACTTGGTTAGGCCAGCAGTGCAGACAGGGGGACTGTTACAGCCAGTTCACGTGACTGGGGACAGAGACCAGCCCTCCCCGGGGGCAGCTGGTGGAATGAAGCTCTCTTGCAGAAGGGGGTTGGAATGCCAAGTGGTGGGCATTTTCTTCTGATCCTCATACAGACCAACCTTACTTCCACCCTAGGAGCTATGTAACATCTGATGTCTCTGCTAGAAGATTTTCCCCAAATTTTCAAAAAAATTCTCTCCTTCATTTCATTTAAGTTTCTCTCTAACCTTCACAAAAAGGCCACTCCAGCACCCCTCGCAATTTCCTTTATCCCCTCACACTCCTTCACTCATCATTAGTACTTGCTACTGCCTGAGATCATGTCATGTCACGTATTCTACGAGTTCATTGTCTTTCCCACTAGAATGTAGACTTCACAAGCTCAGGAACTTATCTTGTTCCCTTTGTGCAGTGCCTGGCACTTAAGAACTGTGTGCAGCTCATAGCTGGCACTGAAGAATATCTGTTGACTGAGTACATGGCCCTTGGGAGCCCTCAGGAGTGCCCAGATTTGCCTCTTTCTGTCAAGTGCTCTGTTGGTGTTTAAGGTGCCCGTGATAAGATCTGGAGTGGTTGTGTGTAAGAAATGGGGCTCGAGTGTTTCCCTACTGGATGGAGAGAGGGGACAGAGTGGAGATCTGAGGAACTGTTTGGTCTGAGGTGACGAGGGCCTTAAACCAGGCAGTGGTAGTGAGGAAGAAGGAAAGCTGAGGTCCACAGGTGTTTCTGAGGTATAAATATAAATATAAAAATA
>NW_012149008.1:1712310-1713716 GCF_000956105.1 Propithecus coquereli
AATAAATAATAATAAAATAATATAAGTAGTAACGTTTCATTATTTGCAGTAATGAAATTCATTGGAGTTAGAAGACAGGGTTTGAGTCATTGGCCACAGCATCTTAGATGAGCAACTTCACCTCTCTGAGACTTAGTAGTTTTCCCTTTAGAAATGAGGATAATCAGGTTGTGTGTGATGGCTCACGCCTGTAATCCTAGCACTTTGGGAGGCCAACGGGAAAAGATTGCTTGAGGGAGTTTGAAACCACCCTGGGTAACATAATGAGACCCCATCTCTGTGAAAAATTAGCCCCAGCTACTCAGGAGGCTGAGGCAAGAGGACCACTTGAGACCAAGAGTTCGAGGCTGCAGTGAGCTACGATCATGCCACTGCACTCCAGCCTGGGTGACAGAGCAAGACCCTGTCTCTAGAAAAATAAAAATTAAAAAACAAAAAGAAATGAGGATAATCCTGTTCTACTAATCTTAGAGGGAAATTAACAAGATTGTGCATTGGAAGAGCTTCGTAAATTACAAGGCATGGTCTGCATTTGAGTTAACGTAAGGGGATTGGTGAGCGTGAAGTGCAGAACCCTATGCAGGGGCGTGGGAATGATGAGGGAGCAGGTGAAAGACTCAGGCTCATGAGAATAGAATGCTGGTGCTTGTTGATTGGGGAAAAGGAAGGCAATTGAATAGCTTTCTTGGTATTTTAAATAGGAAAAACCTGAATATTGGCAGTTCGTAATTTTTATGCTACTGCGATTAACAGAATTAGATCAGAAGAAGATTAAAGTGGAAGAAAAGGTATGTAATTGTGTTTCATGTGTTAATGGGTTAATATGCTCAAAAGCTCACATTGCCTGCTACAGAACCAATATAATCAATAAATAAGCCACATAAAATATGTAAACTAATTCTTTATTTAGAGACTGTTTCCTTGTCTTGGGAACTGTCTGTTTAATCCTCTGCTGAGCACCAGCACAAATGCAGTGAAAGGCCTGCTATTAGTACAGTGAAAGGTTGGGGAACAGAAGCAACCCTCCACTTGTATAAGTAGCCACATTATCTATATCTAGGTAGCAGATGATCAGTTTGGATAACTATCATATTTGGAGGGTGGATGATTCTGTGTTACTTTAAAAATTCATTTAGCAATAAAATATAATGTTATTCTACCACATAATCAAAAGATACTCGAATAAATCATGACTTTGATATGTTAAATCCTTAATTCTGCTCTTTAAAATAATGATTCATCTGGTCACACAATTCCAGAGTAACCAGACCTTGAACACTATCGCCTGCCTCCTTCCTTGCCATACCCATTGTAGCTGCTTTGTCTTGCTTTAGTGGCTGGTGACAGCCTAAATCTCTACTAACGAGGGATTTCTTACACTGGATGCAAATTTGAGATGGGAATGA
>NW_012149008.1:1713766-1717230 GCF_000956105.1 Propithecus coquereli
TATAAAAATATTTTTAAAGAAAAGGCCCTCCCCAACTTAGGTATGGATGGTGATGCTCGGAGAGCATGGCCTGGAAGGAAATAGCAAAAAAGGAAGTTGTCGATAGCTTCTGTGGGGTGGGCTGTAGCTGAAAGGGGCAAAGGAGGCTAGAGAAAGGGAGTGGACTGGAATCCAGGATCAGCTGTGCTGGTACGACATTCTTGGCAGCAGATGGCTGAAGTTCCTGTAAGAGTACAGCCTTTCTGGCTATATTCCACTGTAAGTCATTAGGGGTGCTCTCGTTCCTACACCTACTGTACAAGTCTGTTACACCCATGGCCTAGGGTTTGTGGCCTTTGTGGAGAGAAGATGTGAGGGTGGAGTCTGCCGTGGGGTGAGGATGTGCAAGAGAGGGAGGCACATGCAGGCCAGCCAGGATCTGTTTATTTTGCTAATTCAGCAGAAGTGGGAACTTGAAGCCAACCCACCCCTCTTATCTCACCCTACCCTTAAAGGAGTGGAGGGAGGCTGGATCCCAGCTCTCAAAAGACAGGCTGATCCCAACTGCATCATAATGGTAATATAATTTCATATAGCCCACAATCATTGTGTTCATGGTGTTTGCAGCACATCAAGGAGATCTTTCCATGCAATCATCGTAAATACCACCGTCTTCCAAAATGAGCATGTAGTTTTCCTACTGTGGGACTGTACTGTGACTAATTTAATTACATAATGATGGAGTTCTTAGGAATTTAGAAATTTTTTACTTTTACTAATAAAATTAGACTGAATGTTCTTGAATCTAATTTTTGCCTGTCTGATGATCTCTTTAATATAAACTTCTTGAAGTAGGATGGCTGGTTTATAGCTTATGCACATATAATACAGCAGATTGTGCTTTAGAAAGGATGTACCAATTTCTACTCTTACCAGCAATGTCTGCCAGTGCATGTGGCCAGGACTTGTTGGGGAGACATCATGAATGCAGGAACACATCTCCTCTCAACATTGATGTTCGGTCCAAGAACAAGAGCTGTATGCTAGAGGGAAATCAATCCGTTGTTCAAAAGTTCTGACTAAGCAGTGTGAACCAAGTTTACTTTTTCACCTTCCTAAATAACACAATATAAAACAGTGGATCCCTTATGGATGGTCTTATAGATGATCCAAATGGCAGTCTAGTGGACAGTCTAATCATCTTATGGAAAAAGATGTATATAATAACATAATGTTGCTCATACAAGATTAATGTGTGCAGAGTGTATATTGCAACTCTGGAGTTTGCCTTTCATATTATATCTTTGAAAATGGCATCCTTTGAACATGGCACATGTGTTTAGCCCTTGACTTAGCTTTGGGTCTAGTTTACATTTTAACTGCATTATGTGGTTAGATAACTCAGAAGTTATTGGTGACCCTGCTGTTGGAGTGCTTTTATTAATACAATGCATGCAGAAATAATTTAGAGACAAATAGAAGTGAAAGAATAATAAATTTTTATAAAAGTTCAATATCTACACTTGAAATAAAATTGGTATTATACTAATTACAGAAGATTTAAATAAAACTATTTGCCTTTAGTGGAGAATTCAGGACTGCTGCAACCCAAGCTCTATCCTCGGTCAAATTAAGCAACTATCAAGCAGTATTTTCTTTTCTTCTTCTTTTCCTTTTCTTTTAAAAATTATGAAATGTAACCCATATAGAAAAGTGTATAAAATATAAACATACAGGTTAGCTAAAAGAATTTAATGTGAACAGTGTGTGCCCATCAAGAAATATAATAAGTCATACAATTTTCAATTTTTACCTTTCCTTAATATAATTTCTCTTGTGGGAAAAGTGATATAGCCATACGTGTAGATGCAGTAAGAAGGCTTAAACAGTCACAAATGACTAGAGTAGCAGAAGCAGGAATGGAGAGGGAAACTGGGGGCCTAGAGGGCTAGGAACAGTGGTGGGGATAGGGTGAGAAGCCAGGTCATCCTTGCATGCATTTTTGGTACTATTTCTCTGCTTTTATGTACCATTTTATTTCTCCTTAATATGAACATGGATGAGAGGAGAAAGCTTACTGTTCTCCAGCCAGAGAAGGAAAAAGAAAACATGGCTGTGTGCATTCACATTTATTGAAGATGCATTCAATAATTCCCTGGTTCTGTGTAGCTCTGCAGAATTCTCATTAAAAAGCTAGATATTCAACAGAGCAATTTTTTAAATCAGTTGAATTTAAAGGATCCAAACTGGCTCGTATAGTATTATGTTTTCCATTGTCTTTGTGCATTTAGTCTGTTGATAATATTTTTTTCTTTGATTAAACAGATTGCTGAGCTGAGTGAAATAGAATACATTGAAAATCTACCTATCCTTCGAATTCTCAATCTTCTGAAAAATCCAATTCAGGTGAGAGATCATTTATATGGGGGAGGGGGAGAGAGGAAGACTATCCTGGAATTCTTCTTCAAGAAGTACTTTTGGTAAAGAATACCAGGAATGTGAATACAGCCTATTTATCTTACTTATCTCTTAGGAAACAACTAGAAGCGTTTACTAGTACCTAAATGATTTGTTTTTTAGAAATAAGATCTTTTTTTCATAAATGACACGTTGTCACACCATTGCCAATGAAGTAAAGCCTGACACTGAATATCATTTACCTGTTCTGCTGGTCATTTGTGTCTCATCCCGGGTAGTACTAGCGATTACAGGAAGGAGCTAATGGGATTGTAGAGCAACGTTCCTTTACATTAGAGAATGCAAGATGCCGAAGGTGTAGACAGAACATGGTTTCTATTTTATAACAGGGGACAGAAAGTCTAAGATTAGATATCTGAAGTAATTTTCCTGGATATAGCCATGAAATTGGTGAGGTTGTAAAGTAATTATAGAACAAAATATTTCCTAAGGGTTCTTAACCTTTGGGATTTAAGGATCGAGGACTGTTTTTCGGGTCTCTCTCTTTCTCTCCATCCGTAGATCCTTTCTCTGGCCTCCTCCCCCTCCTTGTCCATCTGTCCTTCATTCCATTTTCTACCCATATCCTTCCCATACATTTCTACAGACCCCGGCTTTGTATGTATCTCTAAGTACATTTTTTTTGTGTGTGTGTATCTTGATGTACATGTTTGGACAGGCAAATAAAAAAAAAGAAAGAAAAATTTAAAAATAAAAACGGTCCTTGTTACGAGAGTAGTGGCAGGCAATTTAAAAGCATCTCTGGGAAAGTAAGGAGCAGGGTTTACAACGGCCACCACACCCAGTTTCTGATCCATAAAGAGTGTGCATAAATAAGCATCACAAACCCACTGACTCGTGTTAACTTGCTTATATCACAAAACCTTCCCCCCAGCATTACACATGGAAGTACACAAAAGATACCTTTGTATATTCACGTCATGTGAATTTACTCATCTATAAAAGGCATCATCCACTAATGGCTTTCCCTTCAAAGAGACATAGCTTCTTGATACAAAAAACTAATT
>NW_012149008.1:1720776-1740484 GCF_000956105.1 Propithecus coquereli
TATTTGTTCCTGTACTTCACATGGTTTGTTTCCGACAGAGAGCAAAATGTTTTGTTTTGCAATGCGGGACATGATTTTTACATATAATTTAATAATATAGATACTGACAGTTTTATGTTTATGATAGCCCTCTAAGGTGAAATGAATGATCATTTATTTACATACATCTGGAAAAGCACATTTGATTTAAAAGAGAGTATTTATGTCCTCATTGTATTTCTTTTCTAGTTTACGATATTGCTAGTTGTTTCATGCTTTAGGGTACATCTATATAAAAATATATATCAAAGAAATTTGCAGCAGTGTTTGATAAACACGTATGTCTTGATCATTTCTGTCTGTTGGGCAAACAAGAACAAAGCCCAGGTAGGCCCGCATATTCTAGGCTGGAGTAATGTTCATTGTGAACATTCATGGAGACAGGATGGGCAGCTCGTGTGAATGCCTGCCATGCCCTTCCTACTCTGGGCCAGCACACAGCTCTCTGTCAGCACCAGAAGTCAGGATCCAGGAAAGGAACCCTGACTCTTGTCTTTGGACTTACATGCTGCATTATTTAATGTGCTTCGGTTTCTTCATGTGTGAAATGGGGATAAATGACAGAAACATCTTCATCAGCTTCTTGTGATAATAAAATGCGGTAATATATGTAAAACTCCTAGAATAGTGCCTGGCACATAGTAATTGCTCAAGTAAATTTTAGTTATTCCTGTTAAGTTTGCTTTGCGTATCTGTATTCTAATTCGACAGATATGGATGTTAGACTCGCCCTCACAGGGCAGTCTTATTTCTTTCACTGACGAGTTCTGGGTAGAATACTTCACCGTAGCAATCAAGAATTGATATATAACCACATTTTTCCTTTAAAAAGTCTTGTTAAAGTAAATTTACATAAATTTGTATTTTACCTTATTTGTTATCTATGCTTTGAATATTATAATTAACTTATTTCTGGAAAGTAGGATTATCCTTTTAAACAGTGTCTACATATAACAAGTGCTCATTTAGCTGGGTTAATTATGATTGTGACACAGAAACTTTACCTGATGGAAGCAGTTAACATGCTGTCTCTCTGGCTAGAGGAGGATAACGACTGATTCTGGTCCTGTGTCGTAGCACTCTTCCCAGCCTGGATGCCCCTTACCCCATGTTGATATTAGCTGGTCCCGAAGCTTGTGGGAAACGAGAACTGGCCCACCGCCTCTGCAGACAGTTTAGTACTTACTTCAGATACGGGTAAGTTTGTTTATTAGCTTGTGAGACTTGGAAATTCATCCAAGTTGTTGCATATATCAATAATTTATTCATGGCAAAATCTCAGATATTTCTAATTTTGGCTATTAATTTTAAGCAAGTTCAAAAATGTATAAAACAACTTAATATGTAAGTTACATTTTACAGCAAAGCTAGAAGTGGTAAGTAAATTGAATGTTCAGTAGATTATTAACTCTTAGTAAGGACAGAGTACCATGAGAGTGTTAATCCTTGGAGGTAAATTACTGATAACATTGGATCAGTGTGATTACCCGGTCTTGCAATGACTAGGAATCTTGATTCTCATGCCATTCCAATCAATGTGGTAGAGATGATTGCTAAAGTATACTCCTAGTACAGAAGAAGAACTTAACACATAGCAAGAAGAAAGAAAATGGTTTGTCTTTTATGAAGCAGGCAGTAGACACACAGCAGTGACACTCCCCCCGCCCAACTCAAGTAAGCATGGCTCATTCATGCCATTATACACCTTTGCCATAAAGGGCTTATCAGCTTCTTCCCCATTTATTATACTGTTATATATACTGTACTTTTTTTTTAACTTTAACTTTCCAGATGTTTAACTTAATTCAGTCCCAGCCCAAATCACTCTCCGGGGTTTGAAAATACACATCTTTTTAACTAAGCATAAATGACATTTGAACGCAGGCTCCTGTTCCCGTGCTGTGTGCAGCACAAATAGCATGTTGTGACGTGTAATGGGCAGGGCTGTCCTGAGGGACAGCTTCTCCTTGACTCTGCTTGGAACACGCACCAACTGCACTTGAGTGTCTTTGTCTCCAGACAAAAATATGTCTTTTCAGGCATATTTCAGGAGGAAGAAGGAGAAGCAACTTTTTCCTTTCCTTTTCTTCCCTTCCCTTTCCCTTCCTTTCCTTTCCTTCCCTATAGCATACAATACACCTCAAGTTTTCTGGAACAAATATTTTGCTGAGTGATTTCCTAATGACCCAGTTAAAATAGAGGAAAGTATCTGAAAAACTAGGACCATCCAAAGGAAAAAAAAAACCTCCAGCTGGATTTACAGATTTTTTAGAGGTTTCTGAGAATCAGATTTATAATTGTCATTGTGGTCTCTTAAACTGGTTTCCTCTTGTATTTTTTATGTATGGCAACGAAATTACTTTTAGATTAGTGGTGTCTGTCAGTGAGCTATGGCTGTGACTATAAAGATATATAGGACAGCAAGAAAAATAAGTGCAAATTATTTTCTAATGCTATTACAAAAAAGATCTCTTCCCTTAAGCTACACATGTTCAAAAAATGTAAACACTATTTTAAACAGGTCCATTTATTTCGATATTTAAAATTGCTTCCCTCATTTGAACAACTCCAGGAGACAAATACTACAGAATAATTTATTGATTAATATATTTTAAATACCCCAAAGTAACAAAAATAAATTAAAAGTTAATTTTAGAATAAAAAAGTATAGAGTGAATTATGCTCGTGGGGGGGTACTGAACCTGTTTTAAAAGATAAGCTGAACACAATGAACGGAAGGTCAAACTAGGGCAGAAGGGTATATGCTGACCGTTGTGCTAATTTGTAAATTTGGAACCTTTCGGCAAACCAATGTGACCTATGGGAACCAAGGCTTTCTCTGGTTCCTTTCACATCTCTGATACCTATTATGTTGAAATGGTTGGTAGCCCAGTCCTGTTCCTTTGTTTGTGATATGCTACTGCCAAGGCATGCTTAGTTGTCCTGTTCTTGGAGGTGTTTATTGGCTCATTGCAAGATTCTGATCCAGTCTGCCCCTACAATCTTACCTGGCTAGGCTCCCCAATTACTCATTTTCATTAAATCCTATATTTCCCTTATTATAATGCTCATTCATCATGCTTATGATTGATGTATTTGATGTCTGTTTTCTACACTTGTCTGTAAGCCCAGCGAAGGTAGGGGCCATGCCAGCCTTGTTCGCCATTGAGTTACAGTGCCTAGCATATGGCCAGGCACTTAATACATGTGAGATAAATATTTGTTAAATGACTGACTAACTGAATGAGTGAATGGATGGCTGAATTAGTGGCATTATATGCAACATTTGATAAAAATGACTGTAATAAGAAGCATAGGTGATTTTCCCCAACTACCACTGATAGAGATACAGAGAACTAGATGGATTCATTCATTTGTTCATTCTTTCAAGAAATATTTATTGAGTTTCTCCCATGTGCTAGTTCCTGAGAATACAGTGGGAAGAAGACTGGCAAGGTCCTTGCTTGATGAAATTTGTAACCTAGTAGGGAACTCAGACCTTAGGTAATTAGTGCCATGTGAAATTTGAGTGGAGGCACAAGATGGCAAAACAAAATCCTAAAATTAGCTTTATCCTCCTATACTGTTACTGCTGCCATTGCTGGTTTTCTCCTCTGGCTGGAATTAGTGGTGAGTGGAAAGACACTCCTAATTGCCTCCACCAGTTACATACTCAGTCATCCACCTCCCTCACAGGCTCAGAAGTACTGGCCAACTGTTCATTGTCATTCTCATGGAGGCAGAGATCAGGGTTTGTTCAATGGCAAATTATTCTAAGAATTCCTTCAAGATCTCCAGGGATGCCTCAGCTCACTGTGTGGGGAGCTCTGCAGAAGAGAATTCCATCAAGGCATGGGTCAAAGACTATGTCATTGGATAAAAAAGGGTATTAGATAGGCAGTAATTTCATCCATTGGGAAAGTAAGAGTACTACTATTATATGCAGCAACTTTGTAATTAAAGCTAAAGCTAAAACCAAAGAACATCCTCAGGGGCAAGTCATTGCTGTTGTTTGGATTTTCTTTTCTTTTATTCTTTATCCAATATAAATTTTATTGATTTTTAATTAAAGAAAAGACCCCAAAAAGGCATAAATATAGTCTCTGCCATTTGCTTGAATTTTTTTTCTCTCCCTCATATTTATTTAACTTTCTCATCATATTTTACTTCCTTTTCAAATCGCGTTGACCCAAGATCAAGACATTCAATGAAATTTTTACATGTTAAGTTGCATACCCAGATATGTAAATATTGAAAACATAACTCAGTAGTATAACAAAGATTGGTGTGACCAAGAGATTTTGCTCTAGTATTAGGTTTTGATTTTACTATTTGTTTTTGGTTTTAGAAATAGGTTGGATATTCTTTCTTTACCTGTATTAGTTATGGGTGACTTGGAGCTATGCATTTACTGTCTTCAAAGTTTCTGTATTGATTTCCAACTTTATAGTACCACACAAATCAGTGACTTCCTGCAAAAGTGCCAGATAATGAAAGCAACACACAACAATACCAGCATGATTATTTATCTTCCTGATTTAATGCTGTGAAAGTGATCTGAATGGTCCCAAAAGAAAAATCTTATTCTTCCTTAGGTATCTATTTTATAGCAATCTTTATTTTTCTAACATTCTCATGATGTTTTCTACTAAATATATTTTATGTAAATATTATTAAAAGACCACAGCTATTTATCTACATGAGACTGTATGAGCTATAGCAATCTAAATGCAGTCTTATCTAGTGTGTCTGTTTATACATATGTGACAAATTTGTAGAATGGTTCATTTGTTCATTCAATTAATATTTATTGAGCACTGTCCGTGTGCCATATGCTGGTGATGCAACTATGAAATGAATAGACCCGGGTCTTGTCCTCCCGGTAGCTTATAATCTAGTATAGGATTTAAACAGGTAGATGTTGTCTAACAAGATAGTTTGATGAGTGCTATTATAAGGGAAGTAAAGAGTCTTTGAGATAGAAGTAAAAGAGAAGTGAGGGGTGGGGCTTAAGTGGGGAATGTATTCCAGGCAGAGGAGGACAACAGGCACTAACAGGCATGTTTCGTTAACCTAAAGTGCACATTATAGTACGGATAAGCCTGAGGTGTCAAGATGATGAGGCTGGAAAGATAGACAGGGTCTGATCATAAAGGGCTTCTAAGCAGGGGAATGGCATGATCACAGTTGTGTTTTAGAAGCAGTCCTCAGTCAGCGGTTTGGGAAAGGGCTTAGGGAAGGAAGACTGGAGACAAGGAGATCAGTTAGAATATGGTGCCGGGTGATGATAGCGTGAGTTAGAAAGTGGTGTGCAGTTATTGGAAATTGGGCAGAGTAGTGGCTGCATGGAGTTTGATACTCAGGCGCAATATGTGCTGTAATCTTTTGTGTTCATGATCCCTTAAATTGTGCTCAGCAATTTATTGACATATTAATATATTTGCATTGAGTGTTCAGGCTGATTTAATTTACCTACCAAATTCCTCTAGTAATACCTGGGCTCTTGTCGATATCCATTGAAAGAGCTCACTTACTAACAATATGGCATGCTATAATATAATGTACTTGAATTCAGATGTGCTCTGAATTCAAGCCAAGCCTCTGCCTAAATATTTGCAGTAACAAGAAGTTCATTATTTCCTGAGGCAATCTGGTTCAGAATTAAGATTCTAAATCTGCTTGCTTTGGAATCGCACTGAAATAATTCTATTTCCTCATCCACCTGCTAGCTGTTCTTAGACATCTTTTCTTCCTGTTACATTTTCCTGGATATTTTAGTATTCGATTTTTTGGCCTTGCTTTGCAGATTCCTTTCCTTCCTGATCATCTTCTTTCCATGGACTCGGTTTGGTCTTAGCCTCAATGACATGTGGCCATGAATTGGCCTTTAGGATGTCTAGGTTCACCCTTAGGCTTTTAGGATCAGAGTTGCCATTTGGGGTTAATCTTCAACCCAGTCCTTTTGCCTGTGAAGTGAGACTAACAAGGAGTACGGCTCCCATTAGAAACCATGATTAAACTAGTAGCAAATTAATTAGTAAATAATAAACTTGTAGAAATATTTAGAAAAGGGTGAGGATGGATATTGAAAGTGATAGTTCAAGCACATTTCATTGCCTAAAATTTTGCATCATTGTTTTCTAAGTAAGTTTAGTGAAATGTTACTTTCACTATGAAATATTTCCTTTTTAAGATATTCAATTTGGGTGGCATAACTACACAGAGAATGTTAGTATATGTGAAAATCAAATGACAAATTCAAAAAAACCACCGGTTGTCTCAGGTCCTTCTTAACAGAAAGTTCTACAGTAGCTGCAGTTCCTGTCATCAGCATTCTCCACATCAGTGGAACCATCTCTTTATTTACCTGCCTAGAAGCTTCAGATTGCTTCTTTGTTTTGTCTTCCTTTTCGAAATTCTGAAAAAAATTCCTGCCACTCAATTCCTTTGTTGGGAAATGCAAATTCAGGGTAGTGTGTAAATGCTATGCTAAGGGTTTGCAGCACAGGGTGCCAAGCTACTGATTTATCTTCCCTCACTGTCAAGGACACCAGCAGTCGGAGGGTCTCAGGTCTCTGTTAAGGAGGGTGAAGAAATGCCAGTGTATTCAAACAACAAAACAAATGTCATGGTGTTTCGACGGTCTTCTCTTAGAATGTACTCTCTCTCCTGTATATACAATTTAAATGTAATGTTAAGGCCTCAAAATTTAGTAGTATAGTTATTTCTTGATTATAATGGGAGGGAACAGTGGTATGAATTATAAAAATTTATTGGATTTTGAAATGAAGAGCCTTTGAGTTTGTAACTTTACTCTCTTAATCAAAAAGAATTGACTTTGGAGTCATCTTGGCATTGCTACTTAGTAACATTACTTAATCACTGTGCCTTGGTTTCATTAGTTAATTAGATAAATCAAAATAAGAAAAATTGCTTACTTCATGTTTTTTGTGAGGAATAAATGAAATAATATGTCAAGTGTCTAGCTATTCTCATCTCCTATTTTAAACTACAGGATAATCTAAAAATCTCTTTGCATTCCCAGAACTTCACATTAGGAAGGCAGAATGTTATGAAGTCAATAGTCCTGGTAGTTGGGAATTCTGTATTCTAGTTCTTGGGCCAACACTGGCCTGCTGTGTGACTTTGGACAAGTCACTTTTATAGTCATCTATAAGATGGAATTCTTAACAGCTGTTTCTACTTCACACGTTTCATTTTTCATTCATTTTACAAATAGTTAGCAAATGCCTGCTAGGTGCCAGGCATTGGTGAGTAAGTTAAATAAGACAAAGCCCTCCCTCATGATTCATAGGTTCTGCTGGAAGGTAGGAAAAACACAGATAAATGAGAAAAGAAGGCAGTTCTGGTGATGGAGAGTAATTGGGAGGTGTGGCGTGGTGGGGGTGCTATTTGAGACAGTGGTTAGAAAAGGCTTCTTTGATTGTGTTGAGAATTCCATTTGGCATTGGAACCATGGATGCCCACAGGGAACCGTCCACAGTGTCCATGTGGACCAGCAGTGCAGGGGGGTGAGATCTCTCTGTCCTCATGTGGTGGAGGAGTTGGGGCCCTCAACAAGTAATTGGGAAGCAATTGGTGCAGGTGCTGAGGCTGTAGGGATATAAAAAGGTGAATAATCCAGACATACAAGGTGAGGAAAGGCTTTTTGGAGCAGTGACACTTAAACTGAGTCCTGAAAAACAAGTGGGCTGGCCAGGCAGAGGGAGAGGAGGGGAACCTGTGGAAAACACTCATAAATCAGACAGAACGTGAAAGTAGTTGTGTGGAAAATGTATGAATAATAAATATTGTTATGCTTCTTAAAGTGTTATTACATGATGGCAGAGGAGGTGATTCAGAAGGTGTTAAATAATAATGAGTTAAAATTTGATGCTGATAATTTGAAATTTGTGTAAGGATTATAGACTATAGCAACTGGACATCGTCTAGCATTTCAAAACAACAGTGTTTCCACAATTATATTACTTTATGATTTGTGGATAAATTCCATTTTTTTAAAAAAAACATACTTTATACAGGAACATTGTCCATTTTGAATTTCAAGTTAATAGAAATGGACTACGTGATCTATCTTATGATTCCAGGGCCTGTCACACCACAAGACAGCCTTACTTTGGAGAAGGGGATCGAGTTGATTATCATTTCATATCTCAAGAAGTTTTTGATGAAATGCTAAACATGGTAAGAATGTTTGCCTTTATTTTTATTGCACAAGAAATGCATATTCTCTAGCAGGAATATTAGGAAATAATTAAAAAGGGAAAAATTAAGTTTTGTACTTTTTATGAGAGTTAAGTTCTTATTGGGTTGTTTTTTCTTAAACTACTTAATACATCATTCTTCACCTGCTTTTTTATTTTATGATGTTGGATAAAATATTATAAATTTCTAATAAAATGAATGAGTAGACATTTTAAGGACATAGAAGTAAAAGCACTACAAAAAATTCTTGTGATCTGTGCTTGTACATGCAGCTGCTATTAATCTGATTTTACTCAAGATGAGCAGTTCTGACTTGATGCAGAGAGCCTGGGATTTGGGCATTCTTGGGGGGTAGGGGTGTTCTGTCTAGGGATTACTGCATCCGTGTGTTATCAGTGGTGCTTTCTAATTGTTACAACCTTGAGCACGGTTTCATTAGAGTGTGTCCCACTTAGCTGGCTCGTTCTGGACACGTTACCTTCCGCGGTAACATTTCCATTCGAGCAGTCTGAGTCTTGAAGGCCAGGAAGTTTGCTAATGCCGATGGAAGCCCTTGCTAGGAGACAGAAGGAGATTCCTAATTTCTCTGAGGACTGTATCTTTGCTAGGCTAGAGGAACTACCCTGCATTAGTCCATTTCATAGGAGCTCAGGGTAATCTTGTTCAATTTAAATTTTGTGTTTTGTGGTTGTTTTTCGTTTGTTGTTTTTTTTTTTTTAACCAAAACCCTGATAATCTTGTCATTGGTAGTAATTCACACAACACCTTTGTCTTTGAATTCATTTTCTTCAAAACAATTTATTTCTTCCTTCTTAGCCTTCATGTGCAAAGGCAATCCTCACAACCCTGGGATGTTTTATCTGTGGAAAATATATCTAATGTCAATACATATTAGCCCATGACTTCCGTTAAACTGAAAGAGTATCTCGTATCTTTATTACTATCAATGAATTTGTAAAGCTTTTATTTTTTTCTTCACCATGGGCCTTATTTTTATTTATATCATCATTCTTTCTTTTACCAAATGAATGCTACACCACTTTTTTTCCCTTGAAGCCTACCGAAGGACCAGATGAGGTACTAATATGTTTCCGCTTTCAAAAGATTACCATCCAACAAGCGATGCTGGTATAGCTAATCTCCACTCCCCTCTTTTCCCTTCTCTTTCCTTCCTCCTTTCTCTATTCCCACCCCAAATAATGGATGTGGCTTGTACCTCAGTGCACATAATTATGAAACAGTTAAGCCTGGGCTCTGCAGTTTCTGTGAGTTTAATTCCAGAGCTTCTCATGTTCACAGAGAAACACAAGTGAGAAAGTCCTATAATCCCTAGACAATTCTTCCTCTAACCTTGTCAAAAGAACATCTTGGAAATTCTTTATAATTTTGTCTCCTTAAGGCTATATTTTGAAAGTTCACTTTAATTTATTAAGAGTACTCTGGGACTTCATATTTCTAAAAGCCTTAATAGAGATTTGGGAAGTTATCTTGATATTAGTAGGAGGCATTCTCTTAGGACTCTTCAGGTTGAAAGTCAACTAGTTCCCCAAATTAACGTTCCTTTCTCTTGTTAGAGTATGCAGTGCTTTTTTCTTAGTTCAGTTCATCTGTTCTCAGTGCCCCATATGCTCCCCTGATGTTCCATACCTTATTTGATCTGTAATCAAGTTAGTCTGGTTCAATTCCTAACAAGTCACTGTACTTCTATACTATATTTATAGTTTTACTCCCTCTACAAAACCCCCCGTGTGTCTGAGAAGTACTCAATTTTACTGCTTCTGTTAACATATATTATGTCAATGTAATGTCATTTTCTTCAACTTGAGTTTTGCCTCTGATCTCCTTTCTTTTCTTCATCCATGTGCCTCCTCCAACAAACACCCCTCCCCCACACACAGATCATCTCCCCCTCTGCCCACAGACACGCGAACCCTTTTTATGGACAGGTACACAGTCACTTACCCACAGAAACTCTCCCTCTCTTGTGGAAATAAAATCACAGACCTGGATATTTTTAAAGTATGACGATTGTTGTTTATTAGGGAATCCACAAGGAACATCACCAGCCCGAGTGGAGGGTGGCCACTTCATCTCAGTTTTTAACACAGCATTTTAGCGGGGTCTCTTTTATGTGTACATACAATACAAGATTTCTCCCAACCATACCTCCTTCCAGAAAATGGTGTTTTGGGATCCACAGAGGAAAGTCCTTGTACACATAAGTAAACAAACTTACAGTATACATCTGAAAGGTAATTCAGGTATACATTTTGAAGACAGGGCGAGTCGCAGAGCCAGCAGGATGTGTGTATGCACAGAAAGAGATTCCGCACAAGGAACTGTCTCACGTGGGTGTGGAGACTGGCAGGTCCGAATCTGCAGTGTGGGCCTGGCAGCCTGGAGATCCCGCGCAGCCGCTGGTGCAGGCGAAGGCCAAAGGCTGATCTTGTTGTTTATTCAGCTGATTGGATGAAGCCCACCCACATTATGGGGGCAAGTCTTCTTCCTCAAAGTTCAGCAATTTAAATGTTAATCTCATCCCCCAAACAGCCTCCAAGTTGACACAAATAATTAACCATCATACACGGTAAACAAGAAAAGGCACACACCTGAAAGGAGAGCCGGATAGCTATCCATCTAGATATAATGTATATATTAAAAGAAAGGGAGTCACGGTATTTGTTCCAAAGAACAAAGAGAGTATGACATCGAAGGAGTAAATATTAAAGGTGTTTCTTGTTGAGTTTTTAACTCTAGAACACGGATCACAACTCCTTTTGATTATAGGGGATGTGGCTTTTCCTCATCACCTGTAGCAGACACATTCCCCAGAGGCCCACCCAACCCCTGAGAGATACCCTGTGCCTTCTGGCCTTCCAACACCTCTCCCCGGACAGATAGCACGTCCCCCACTCACACATCTGCAGAACATCTGGGGCCGGGGGCACAGGGCAGCTGTGGGCTCTTAACTGCAGCTGCTGCCATTTGATGGGATTCCGTGCAGCCCTGGAAGTTTTCACTTCACTGTTTATTTCAAAATCGTGTATACGAGGAGTCAGACTGGCCAAGGTCATCCGCGTTTTCATTCCTTCTATCGTCGTCAGCCTCCTAGTTTAGATTCGACCTCATGGTTTAATAAATAGAATATCGTCAAAGAAAAAGTCATACACAATTTTAAGAGACATGTTTTCACTTGCATTTTTTTTTTTTTGCAAGGGAATACAGTTTTCAGAAGAACTGAGCTTCCAGAATACAGACAGAAGGTGGTATTTATAGTTCAAATGACTATAGGACAGACACCAATTCTGTTGAATAACATTTGGGACAGGCAGTTTCAATAAAAAGGTATCTTTATGAAGAAAAACAGGATAGGTCTGTTTTTCAAAGCGTTTAGGATGTCCCTGCAATTCATGACCTTCAGAAATTACCTGTAATTCCTGCCTTATCTTGGAATGCAAGGCTTTTGGAAATGGAAGCCTTTCCTGGGCTACCTGGAATGCTGGCATAGCTGGAATGGCAGAGACACAGGGCAGGCTGTTGGTTTTGCTCTCTCAGTAATGAAGGCTTGTGGTGTGGGTTTGGCAGGAAGTAGGTAAGTAAGCAAAATAGTCCGTCCTACCCTAAGCTTCCACGCTTTAACCCCCCTCTAACATTTTGTCAGCACATTATTTCCAAAAACCTAATTTTTTTGTCAGCTGAGAATTCGGAATAAATTTCTCCGTCACAGTTGGAGATTAAGTTTCATAACCCCATTGTCATTCTTACGTAGTTGCTAATATTTGTAGGCTTTATGAAATTATATAGAATAAAACTTCAAATGGCTTTACTTATATTAAATTCCATTATGGCCACTGTTATATGAAAATCTTTGTTCTTCTCAAATTCCAGGGGAAATTCATTCTCACATTTAGTTATGGTAATCACAATTATGGATTAAGTAGGGACACCATAGAAGGTATCGCAAGAGATGGTTTAGCAAGCTGTATTCACATGGAAATAGAAGTAAGTGTTTTTCATTCAATCAGCTCACGTGTATGTGAGTTTGTGTGTGTGTGTGTGTGTGTGTATGTATATCTTTAAAGTTTTTATTTATACATAATGGATGTACATATTTTCAGGGTACACATGATCAAATATATGTGTATACTTGAGGTTGGGGAGAGGGGCTTCGATGTGCAGGCAGCATGCTGCTGGACACAAGAGAAAGGGGGGATCATTCCATTTATAATTAGCATGGGGAGGCAAGACACATGAAGAATTAAGTGACAGGTGTTAGATCACAGTACAAGAAATTGCACATATACTGTGAGTATAACTACCACGCAAGGTTTCTTTTCTCAGTTATATATATCCTCACTACATTATCCTTCTTCTATTTAGAACATGGTCTCTCTGTATATAAAGTGGTGTTAGATAAAAGCTGGTCCTTACAAGGTGTGGAACTAGCTCCCTGTCTCCTCAGGACAATGGCAGCCCAGTGTAGATGACCTTATTCGAAGGAGATTTGCAGGAGATGTGTGCACGGTGCTGTCACTTGACCCCACTGGACATCGTGTTTTCATACTTCTGGCAATTTAGACCGGCAGATTTTAGGAAATTTTTTTCTCTGCCCCAATATCTCATCTTCCCCCAACAATCTTCTGTAAATAGAATATACAGAAGCTTCTCCAAAATTAAGATCCAGAGTAAAACTATGAATTTCCCACTTTAAAAATATATAGCTTTATGAAATACTTGAAATCTTCAAAGATAGTTGATTGTTTTTTCAAGTTACCTTCGCCGAAGAGTATAACAATTTTGTAATCAGAAAAGCCTGTAATCCTAGCACTCTGGGAGGCCAAGGCGGGATGATTGCTTGAGCTCAGGAGTTCGAGACCAGCCTGGGCAATAGTGAGACCCCCGTCTCTACTAAAAATAGAAAAATTAGCTGGACGTCATGGTGTGCACCTGTAGTCCCAGCTACTCAGGAGGCTGAGGCAGGAGGATCACTTGAGCCCAGGAGTATGAGGTTGTAGTGAGCTGTGATGACACCACTGCATTCTACCCAGGGAGACAGAGTGAGACTCCCAAAAAAAAAAAAAAAAAAAGATATAAATGATTCAATTAGGCCAAACTTACAGAAAACAAAACCTAGGCAAATTGGGTACATATTCCTTCACTGTTGACTCTGAATCTTTTTGCTTTTTTTCCTTTGTAACTTTACAGAACAGGAGACTGTAATTCCCTTTTGGCTCCTTTTGCTGGTGTAAGTGTCCCCAGCTTCAGTGAAACTGGTCACATAGTTTCCAGTTCTTTTCTGACTTCAGAATATTTCCATTCTTATCTCTCTGTAATTAATTGATTTTGCATCTTTAAGGAGGGTTTTCTTTGTTTCTGTGCTACCTAGCAAAAAAACAAAAAAAGATCTTTCTCTAAAAAATTTCTTCCTTGGACAAGGCAGAAACAAAAATTAATGCATTTTTGAGTGCAGAAACTCTCCATCTTTTGTGTCTACCTTTTTCCACTTCAACAGATATCTGAGTGATGGCTCCTGTTTACTTTTTTCTCCTTGAGACTTTACTCTTACTCATTTCCGGGAGGTTGAGTCTATAATCCATGCTTCATTCCCCCAATTCTCTCCAGCTGAAGTATTTTTCCAAACTGCCCTTGTCATTGACTCTTTCAGAAATCATTTTTAAAAGAACCTGTATTTCTTCCCACTGAATTTTTAAAACAAAGATTTTAACATTGAGTTAAGCTGATGATGATAGAATTGAGATGGAAGGGACTTTGAGAGTCCATCTGGAATAATTGACTCCCATGAGGAAACTGATACCCAGAGAGCTTGAAGGATGTACACAGAGTCCACAGGAGCTGGAGAGCTGCCACAACCAAGCTCTCCGGATCCACAGACTGGTACTCTACACAGCTTCACACTGTGAGCTCCTGGTTAGCAGACTACCATGAGCTTGGCCTTCCCAGCTCTAGACAGAGGCTATGAGATGTCATTGGAACCAGCCCAACCAGGTTGCAGGTTTAGGAGCAGGAACCTAAGCTAATGACAAGGCCTAACAGAAGAGCCTTTTCTCCCTGGGGAGATCTCTATCTCCTGGTGCTCCGAAGAAGCTTATGAAATATAGAATTGAAATTACTTTTCAGTAATAAAATTGCATTGCTGCCATGATATACCTATTTTATATCCAGCAGTTTTCTTTTTTAATAGTCATATTCATTAGAATGATTAATTAGAGTAAAACCAGGTGGAATGAATTCTAATATTCCCAATGACAAATTAATATTTGATGAAGAGAAAAAAGTAAGCCAACCTTGAGATATTTATAGAAAAATAGTAGCTAATTATACAGATAAAATAAATTCTTCATTATGAATGATACTACTTCTTATACCCATGTTGTCAGATGTCTCCAAAATGATTTCTAAGTCATGTATCTGTTTCCAATTTATTATCTTTCTTTAAATGCATAGGGTGTAAGAAGTTTGAAATATTCCTATTTTGAGCCTCGATATATCCTGGTGGTACCCATGAACAAGAACAAATATGAGGGATACTTAAGGAGAAAAGGATTATTCAGTCGTGCAGAAATTGAATTTGCTGTCTCCAGAGTGGACCTTTATACTAAAATTAATCAGAAATTTCCAGGATATTTTGATGCAGTTATCAATGCAGGTCAGTAACTTTTAGCAAAGTTTTATTTTTGAAACATAAGGTCACTGGTTTAAAAGTTTGTTTCATGGGATGAAAATTCCTGGGTAGAAGATATTTTCTGTGTAACAGTGAATCACAAAGAACTTCAAAAAGAGGTAAGAATCCAAGAGGTCCACCCTTCCACTGTTTTAATCAGAGGATTATCTCTATTATTCCTTAAGATCTTGACTGATAAGATTTGGTGTAAAATGAGCCTGGATTAGGTTCCTTTTTTAGGAGACATTGTGAGAACAAAGTAAGATAATATATAATTTGAAATACACATATAAATTTCTGAAAGGTATATGAAACTCAGGAAATTTTATCAGAATCTACATATAGGTAAAAACACAACTACTAAAAATGTCATAGCCATGAAAATATCTGGTTAAAACAAATATTTTCAAAAACTATCTTAAAAATGTCCACTTACATGAAGCAATAATCAGAAGGAGAATTTATTGAATATGAAAATTTCTATATATTTTTAAATTATACTATATTATACAATCATAAAAAGGAATGAGAAAACATTCTGTGTATGGACAAGGAAATATCTTCAAGCCATGAAGTTACTAAAAAAGACAGGTTCCCCACAACCATAGGTATACATAGTAATCATATTTCTTATACTACATAAATCTCTGGAAGAACCCTCAAAAACTTAATAACACTGATTACATTACATTAGGTTGAACCACATGAAATTTCTGAATCAACTATTTTGACCTATGAAAACAGAAATTTAGTAATTTTTGATCTCTGAAACATGTTGATGTATTACATAGTTACATTTGTTTTCTATTCCTGCACAGAAATTATTGTACTTGGTGGCTTAAAACAACACCCATTTATTAGCTCACAGTTTTGTAGATTAGAAGTCTGATATAGAGTAACTGGATTCTCTGCTCAGGGTATCAGGAGGCTGGAATTAAGGCATCAGCCTGGCTGAGGTCTCATCTGAAGACTCTGAGGAAAAACCTGCTCCACGGTTCATTCTTGTTGGCAGAATGCAGTTTCTTGTGGGTGTAGAGGACTGAGGGCCCAGTTTCCTTATTGACTGTCTTCCAAGGACTGTCCTTACTTCCTAGAGGCTGCTCCCAGGTCTTATCCATGTGGCCCCCACCGTGTTCAAGCCAGCAACAAGACATTGAACCCTCCTTGTGCTTTGAATCCCTGACTTCCTCTTCTGCCACCAGCTGGAGAAAACTCTCTCATTTTATGGGACTCTTGTGATTAGGGTGTGCCCACCTGGATAATCTCCCTTCGGACTAACCCAAAGTCAACCCATTAGAAACCTTAATTACATCTGCAGAAATCCCTGTTGCCATATAATGTATAATAAATAATCATAGGAGTGATATATCATTGCATCCACAGGTTCTGCCCATACTTAAGGAGGAGATTGTCCAAGGGATGTGTCGTTAGGGTAATTTTAGAATTCTGCCTACCACAATATGCATAAAATTAAATGTAGTGAATAAATCATTACCACCATTGGTTGAACACTAACTGTATTTTGCTATGATCCTGTTGCTTTAAAGTATACTCTCCCATTTACTATAGATGATCTGGACGTTGCCTACCAAACGCTGAGTCAGCTCATTAGAGAATACCTTGGATTGACTGAGGAGACTGCCAAGAGTTTGGTTCCAGCTGCAGGTACTATCCTATCCCCTTTATGCCAGAATAGTTTTTTTCATGGAAAGGAAAAAAAATATCTGAGTTATTATTTGGGTACTCATCTGCCAGGCTAAAGCTGGCTCTCTTTAATTCCTATACTACTTCTGGGTGATTGTCCCCACAAACTGCATGAGTTAGCCTTCTGAGCCTATGACTCTGCTGTGTCCATGACCAAAAAGGAATTCAGGGGACATGCTGGGCAGTGCCTTGGAGGTAGGTAATAGATAAGGGTTAGCCTCATGGTTCAGACCTCAGCCTTCCAGAAGTTTAGTTCCTTTTGGGGACTGAGGTATTACTCTACTTGTCAGGTTTGTATTTAGTCCAAGAGTTTCTGTCCAAGAATTTCAGTGTAAGAGTTTTCTTTCCCCCTTTCTGCACATCGCCCTGGTCCTAAAAATGTTATACTGCAGGATATAGTGGAAAAATCACTGGCCAGACGATGTGATCCCAGTCCTGGCCCTGCTGCTCTCCGGGGCAGGCTGCTTAGCTGTTCTGAGCTTCAGTTAACTCTTCCACTGAATGGACCTAATGCTCCCCATCTGCCTCAGGGGTCATGAACAGCAAGTAATTCTCCTTGGAATCCAGGAATTCTAAAGCCCTAACTTGGAATTTTGGTGCATGAGTACTTTGAGACGTATTTAAAGGGCTCTCCCAAATCCACCTCACAACCATTAGGATGGTTACTATAAAAACAAAACAAAAAATAGAAAATAACAAGTGTTGTCAAAGGATGTAGAGAAATTAGAACCCTTGTATGCTGTTGGTGGGAACGTAAAATGGTCCCGTACTGTATGGGAAACAGTATAGTGGTTCCTCAGACAATTAAACACAGAATTTCCATAAGATCCAGCAGTTCTACTTGTGGGTATATTCTCAAAAGAATTGAAAGCAGAATCTTCAAGACATCACTGCACACCCATGTTCATAGCAGCATTATTCACAATAGCCAGAAGGTAGAAGCAATCCAAGTGTCCACCAATGATGAATGGGTAAACAAAATGTGATATTCACATAAAATAGAATATTATTCAACCTTAAAAAGGAAGGAATTCTGGCACATGCTGCAACACGAATGAACCTTGAAGACATTACGCTAAGTGAAATAAGCCAGTCACAAAATGATAAATATTGCATGATTCCACTTATACGAGGTACCTAGAATAGTGAAATTCATACAGACAGAAGGTAGAATGGTGGTTGCCAGGGGCTGGGAGACAGAAGTTGTTTCAGTTTGAGAAGATGAAAAGAGTTCTGGAGATGGATGGTAGTGATGGTAGCGTAACAATGTGAATATATTTAATGCCAGTGAACTGTACACTTAAACATGGTTAAGATAATATATTTTATATTACGTGTATTATACAACAATAATAATTTAAAAAGGTCCCCTCAATGGACTGAACCCCATTTACACATCACACGTTGTAAAGTGTTAATCCAAGACTCTTGCTGCTTTGCGGATGCCATGCAGCTTTGTTTTAACCTTGGCGACTCTTTGCCCCAGTATGATTTTATTGCCTGGTTGCATCCTGGCAGACTGAGCCAGGCCTGGTCATGATTTTGCCAGAGTTCAAGCCAGTCGTGCTGTTTTACAATTTTGCACGTTTCCCAGGCCCAGTGCCCGTGGTATTTTGTAATGAAATCAGTGTGAACTATATGTCTCAGGAGATGAAGAGACCAAGGTATGACCTGCTGCCTGGAACATTCCCAGAAAAAGTTTGACCTGTCTGAAAATCGGCATTAATGTAGGACTGGAGGACTGTGCTCAGTCTACAAGGGGGGGCACATTCAATTAGGAGCAGGTCAGTGTACTTACCCAGCCCTGCTCTGCTTCTCCGCATCAGGCCTCTGCTCCTAGAGAGCCATGACTGTGGAGGAGAGCAGCACCGTGAACCTAACAAGGCTTCCACAGCTCATCTCTTGAGGAAATCTGACTCCCTTTGCTTTAATTTTTTGCTAACCAAGTAAGCTTGTGATCTTTAATTTGGTCCCCCCGGGTGGACCTGCCCCTGTGGGGCTGTACCCTATGTTACAACACCCTTCTCTGATGCTCAAGCCAGTCCCATCTCCCTTTGTAAATTAATTAATTGGCATCCTGACTTTTAAATCAGCCTCTTGTGGGTTTGGATAAACATGAGTCAGTCCCCTGAGCCTGACCAGTTCTGAATAACTGAGAAGCGCCTGTTTCTGAATCTGTGGGTGCCTCTGAATGGCGGTGCTTGAACAGGACTTTGCCTCGACAGCCAGGAGGCGCCATCTCTGTATCTTAATCTATAACTGTCAAGACTGACAACGGGGTGCAGTTGCCTTTTGGCAGATTAATAGACCAGATAATGTGTGCATAGGAAAATGGACTCTCGTTTTACAGAGTATAATAAAGCTTTATTTGTTTGTACTAATTAGATTAGGCCTGTCTGATTTAATGAAAAGTGTGAATTATAGAATTTGTAAATGTGTTATTACTCTCTGATACATTTCATAACTGAAACCGAGCCATCCAGTTATTGACTAATAGAATTCCGGCTTTAAAAAGTAGATAGGAGAATTTGTCATCACTGGCCTCGACAGAACTTTGTTTTTCTGGCAGGCTTAATATTTGTGAAAACAATGTGTTTTCTTAAGCCACCCACTTTGTCTTTATTTATACAATTAATTTGCGGAAGAAGTTACTTTTTTCAGTTGATGGTTTAAGAATGAATTCTCACATAAACTGACATTGTGGAGGTCAGACATTATTCAAGCATCCCAAAAATTCTAATGACTGTGGTCCTTATTAATAAGCTTTTGTCTCTAATGATCTAAGAAGTAGAGCCAGTGAGCGCTCTTAGTTTCAGGGCTATGATGAATGTGCCAAGGAGCATGGGCCAAATGTTTACAGGTTCGGTGCAGGAAGCGGGGGCCCAACCATAATTACCTTAAAATGAATAGCAAGATTCTCGGGAAGGGGCCCAGAGCCTCAGCAGAGTCACTGTCATGGGCCTGGCTGGTGCTTCGCCTCTTTGCTTCTGCTCTGAGCTGGGTCCCGCTGATTTTAAGTTTCTGTAGTTTAGGTATATTTACATAAAAACTCACATT
>NW_012149008.1:1740779-1741630 GCF_000956105.1 Propithecus coquereli
TGTTAGGTATCAGAACAAACAGAAATCTTATGACCAACAGCATTGTTTTTCTTAAAGTGGTAATCCTATATCAATGCAAACTGCAAATTATTCCCAAAGATTTGAAGTAATGATACATAGTTTTGTCTATTGTCATTTTACGTTGTTAATTTGTAACTAAGAATGCAATATTAATTTCTACTCATAACAATGACAGTGGAACAAAGTGGTAAAAGTAAGCCCAAGGTCTGTTGGTTCTGAGTACAGCATCTGTCAAAGTGGACCCCGAAATATAAACCTTCACCTGTGGATGAATTAATTGAATTTTCATTTAATGCATGTGTAAAATATTAACTTTAGAGTGATTATAAACTCTTGAAATCTTGAGATATACCATTAATTAAAAATGGGTATCAATTTAGGTATAGAATTGTGTTTTTGTTTCCTGTAGTAATATAGATAACATTTGTTTCTAAAACATGAAGACTTAAAAAAAACCTGGAGTAAACAATATAGTTTCTATAAAATAAGGAAAAACTCACTGTATTTGCAGCTCAATGTAAGGGATGTCTTTCCCTCCATTTGTCTCTACACAACCTATTTCTGGGATAGTCAGTGCTTCCAATAAAGCTTTTAGAAAGCTGAACCAATTATCACCATGAGTTTTTGCTATAAAGATCATAAAATAAAATAGTATTTTCAAATAATTATTCAGAATTCTGACTTGTGATAGAAATGGTGATGGTTATGATGAGTCAGAGGGAAACTGAGCAATTTACTAGCCCATAACGTGGTGCCTTTATCTTTAATAAAGGGCCTGGTATCGTTTGCCAAATTATGTGAATTGTTAAATTGTGAAAGTGGGGAAAAAA
>NW_012149008.1:1742125-1752502 GCF_000956105.1 Propithecus coquereli
GTCCAGACTGGGAGGCTCAATGAGAACCCAGAGTAGTGCAGGCTCATCCTGCTTCAGCGGAGGTTAATGGTGGCTAGGAGCCTGGTTTGCTCCAGCCGCCATTCCCCTCTCTGGGGTCACCTTGGAGGTCTGACTTGGTTTGGAGTCTCTGAGCGTGTATCACATCTCCCCCAAGTGAGCTGAGACTAGTTTCTTCAAGTCTGTTCCAAACTGGTGTGTGCCTCCTCCCACCACTTCACATTTCAGAGCCATGTCCATAGGACTGAGTTAAGACAGTATTTGGGCCACCAGAATATACCATGGCTTCTGTCATAAACAAGTACCTGCTGGGACGATTGTGTCCGTGAAACTGTCCATGAGATCAGAGTCACTCTGAGAACTTGTTCCCACGATGATTGGAGGAAGCAACTCCTCCCTGCACATCAACATTGCTAGTGGCCCCCCAGAGCCATTTTTGAAACCAAGGTGGCCTTGGAGGGAAAAGGGGACTCCTGGGGATGGGAGTGGGTGAGATAGCAGCTTGGATGGTGGGTTCTTCAGAGGAAGCTTCCCTCAGCCATGATGCATTATGATTCTATCAGACTGATTCTTTCCTTCTTCCATTCAACACTCATTTACTGCGTTCCTGCTGAGCTTCCTGCCAGCAGGAAGCTTCCTGGCCAGGTATTGGTAAACAGACGTGACTCTTCACAGAGCTCACAGCTTATTTGAGGGTGCTGCCATTAAACAAGGAAACAAATGAGACTTCATCTGGCTTGAATGTCCATCCCCTAGTTTCTGTAATCAAAAGCATCATTGATCTCTAAGGTGGTGAAAATTAAAAATCTTATTCACTTGGAAAATGTTCTTACCACACACAGGTCTGGATATAAATTTTGGTTCTATGAGTAAGCCTCTTTATGTTTACTCATTAAAGTTCATGTTTTCAGTTGACTAATATTTTTCTAAGTTTCACTAAAAAAGAGAATTCTAGGAACTTAGTATCCCTGAGGAGAAAGGAAGGTTAAGTTCTCCTATGCGTCTAATTTCATTTTTTTCAAGAGTCTATGTGCATCCAATAGGGAAAGATGTTTTTTGTTATTAATTACAAAACAGTTAAGACTATTTTTAGCTAACTTCTTTTTATATTAAAGCAGGAGCCCCCTCTAGCAAGAAGACTCTCTCTGGGGTACCAGCACACCTGGTTCCATCTCCCAGGCGCTTGGCAAAACTGCAAGCAGCTGGCCAGATAACAGAACATCTCTCTAGAATGCAAACTCATGCAAAGGTCCCTGAAAATCAGAACCCAGCTCCTTCCCAGAGCCAAGAGTCAACACAGGATGGAGAAAGCCATCCAAAAGAGCTTTCTCCCAATAGCAGTCTGCGTGCTGAGCCTCCTCAACAGCTCAGCCCATCAGCACCTGGTCTTCCTCGGCTGGCCCAAGACTTGTCCCCAAACCCGACAGAAGGAGGTGCTCAACAATCAGATCCTTCTCCAAAAATATTAGCTGCTGAGACAGCTGTCCCTGCTGCAGAAGCAGGGGAAGTGGGGCAGTCTCCTGCCACTCCTCCCGAAACACATCATTCGCACCCCGGCCCTCCCCAACCCCACAGCCCTCAGCCAGACCAGGATGAGGAATCAGGGGAGGCCAAGGCCACCACCACCAACCCTCCCCTGCCTGAACCTCCACGGGCACCTGGCCCAACTTCCCTCAGCCCTCAGATAACCCACGATGAGGAAACTGAGTCAGCCAAACTTCCACCTGACAGTTCCCATCATGATCCTCCAAAAGATCCCTCCCACCCTGACTCAGTGAAGACACTTGCTGGAGATTATCAACAACCTCTCCAGGAGGAAACCCCCAAAGCAGAAGTTGTCCGAGTCAGCACTCCTTACCCTGAATTGCCACAGCCCCAAGACTTACCAACAAATGCAAAACAGACCCAGCACGGGGAAGACCCAGCGACTTTGCTTCCCAGAGGCCGGCTGGCCCCCACTCGGCTGCCCCAGCCCCGGATGCTCGCCCCCCTTCAGAGCAGAAGGCCCACCCCCAAGCTCCTCTGGCCCAGCAGGGAAGAGACTTTAGCAGCAGCCTCGGACCAGACCATGACTCCATCTCCCAGGCCTGCCCTAACTCAGGAAGGTGACACCAGTAAACTTCCTCCCATCAGCCCTCCCCATTCCAAACCACCACAAAATCTGAGCCCCCAAGCAGCCCCTAATCTTCAGCAGGTCCAGGAAGAGAAAGTCAGTGAGATGAAACTCCCTCTTATCAGTCCTCCCGCCCAGGAACAGGTGCCGCAGCACCTCCCCACTGTGTCCCAGGAGGAGGGGGCTCAGAAAGTCAGGCTCCCTCACATTCCTGCCTCTTCCGCGGAACTGCAGCTGCCTCAGCACCCTGGGGCTCGTCAGGATTCGAGGCCTGCAAAGGAAGGGAAGGTTCCCAAAGTAGGCCGCTCCTCCAGCAAGGAGATTCCAAACATGCAGGCCTCAACCCAAAATCAAGAGCCGATGCAGCAGATGGGAGCTAGGAAAAAAAAACTCCCTATCCAGAGAGAGACAGCTAAGGGACCAGCACATCTGAGAAAGGCACCACCTGGAAGCTCCCCACCAGCCTCGCAGCTAGAATCCCATAGTCAGCTGACTCCTGCAGCGGTGCCCCGCCATCCTAGCCCCCGCCCTCCTCTGAACCCTCGGGGGAACCAGAGGGGAAAAGTCGATATGCGCGAAACTCCTGACCCACCCCATGCTGTTCCTTCGCCTAAAGATCCCAAATTACAGCAAGAGAAAAAGGACAAAGACCATCATTCCAGAAAAAAGGGCCACGCCAACCTCACCCCAAATGACCTGCCTCAGAAGATGTCCAGAAAAGGACCATCTTTGAAAAGAGAGGTTCTTGAAGGATTATCTCAAGAAAATAAAACTACCTTCAGCGGTGATCAGCCAACTCTAGAAGGTCAGTCCCCACACAAGAGACATCTCCAGAGTGAAAAGGCCACTGCGGAGTCAGTACAGGACAGTTCTGCTTCTGTGGAGCACCCAGGGAAGAAAGGACAGATTCATAAACAGGGCAGCTCTCAGGAGAGAGAGACTGCTTCGGAAGCCCCAGAGCAGGACGGTGAGTCCACTGCCCAGCAGCCCGTCAAAGAGACACAAGCCCTTCAGAGCTCCAGCCAGACCAGAGGGAGCTCTGTCCAAAGGGACAATCCACTTGCCTCCAAGCAGCAAACCAAAGAGAAAAAAACCCAAAAAAATGGGGGAGCACCACAGGACAAAAGCCCTGCCGCTCCCCAGAATCAGGTGTCTGCTGAGGAGCAGGGCAGCCGGAGAGGAAGACTGCGTGCCAGAGGCAGTCAGAGCACTAAGGTTTAAGCCACCCCTGGAGCCACCAGGTCACTAAGGCCTGTGACTCCCCCATAGCAGCACTGTCACAGCATGACAAGATATAGCTGGGGCACTATGAGTCTACACACTGGCTTCCTTCTGCACCCACAGTCAGCGCAGGTGGAGGGGCCGTTCAGCTCTGCCCAGCCCTGGATTTCTAGAAGGCAGCCTATCTTTGCACTCCTGTGCCTGTCGTCGCAGCCTGGAAGAGCAGCTGTCACAGAGGGCTGCAGCGGCAGTGGGATGCAGCTCTATCAGCTGCCGCCAACTAACAGAGCCAGTCTTGAAGGCTGGCATCAGCAAGGAGCCTTTGTGTCCAGACACGAATTCCAACATGAGTTCCAATGCTGGCTGAGGCAGGGCCGCGTTTGTTCTCTTCATTAGGAAAATTCACTTCTAGACTAGAAAATTCTCTCACGTCTCTTGCATTATCCAGGGGACCTGAAGCAAAAAGAACTCTGAGAAAGGAAGCCTTTGCTATTAATATTTCTGGAGATTCCAAACCTACAGTTAATGTGTGGGACTCTTCTGCAGGGAAGAGGACACATCTTTACTTGCGTGACAGTGTGATAGAAATGCTTCAGATTTGCGTTGGCATATGTTGCCTGAAACTTACTTTTGTTTGAAATGTATTTCAAAATGAATACTTTCCTTCTCTCTCTGAATAGGAATCCTATGTAAATTAGCCCATGGCTTCATTATGCCAAACCATCTGGTTGAATCAGTTAAAAGATTTAGTGGGGAAAAAAATTCAGGTGAATCAGTTTTTCATGTATCTATTCATCCTATCAAGATTCTCTTGCTGGCACATGACAGGAGCCCAGGCTGAGCCAGCTTGTGTGAGTCTATTAGGAGGGAGTAGAATATCTCACACAACCAAACGGTGGGAAGGGCAGTGCTGCAGCAGGATCTCAGAGAGATTGGAAGCCAGTTATTGAACATAACTGGGACTTTTATCATCTCCTGGACTCTTGTCTAGGACTCCCACCATTTTTCATCTCTGTTTCTTTCTCCATGTTGTATTCTTTGGGGTACAAACGACTATATATCAGTTTCTGCACATGGCACAGAATGTGGCCAGCGGTGGCTCTCAAGTGTACACATCTGGTTTTACCTCTGGCAGCTCCCACTACTATAAAGGGATTAATTTAAATGTTCCATCATCCTGAGATTAAAAAAAACAGGGAAAGACTGATTGGCCTAGCTTGGGTCAGGCGCTCATTCTTAAACCAATCTCCTCTGGCAGAGGACAGAGTTATCTTTTAGACATGCCCATTGGGCCTACTCTTACATATGGAGGTTGCATTTGCAAAGAAGAGAGAGTAATTTTGAGGAAGGCAACCAACCCAAGATCCTACTCTTAAAAAGTTACAAGATATTTATTGAGCACTTACTGTGTACACAGCAGCAGGCTAAGCTGTCTTTGGCATCCGATGTTTAAAAATAGAACCGATGACTAAATGCCTGTATAGATGTGTCTTATCTTCCACAGAAGATATGTGTTCACAAAACATATGAGCACCAAATGTTATTTCAAGTGCAGTAGAGGAAATTGATATTTTAAAAATCTAGGATGGGGCCGGGCGCGGTGGCTCACGCCTGTAATCCTAGCACTCTGGGAGGCTGAGGCGGGCGGATCGTTCTGAGCTCAAGTTCAAGACCAGCCTGAGCAAGAGCGAGACCCTGTCTCTACCAAAAAATGAAAAGAAATTAATTGTACAGCTAAAAATATATGTAGGAAAAATTAGCCGGGCATGGCGGCGCGTGCCTGTGGTCCCAGCTACTCGGAAGGCTGAGACAGTAGGATTGCTTGAGCCCAGGAGTTTGAGGTTGCTGTGAGCTAGTCTGACGCCACGGCACTCGCCCCAGGCAAGAGAGTGAGACTTTGTCTCAAAAAAAAAAATCTAGGATGTAGGAATCCTCTTGTAAAATGAAGCACCTATATAATGCTAGGAATTACCCTCTGATTTGTCTGGTTTTTCCAAGATGAAAGTAATAAGATGATTTTTAAAAACATCATAATTTATATTTACTACAGTTCAGTTCATCCATCCAACAACCATTTACTGAGCACTTCCTATGTGCCAGATACTGCTACTTGCTGGTACAGTGAAATGGTGAGGACATTTCAAGGAGCTCTCTCTCTTATCATGGAAGACAGAGAAGAGGGTGAATTATAACAACACATGATTAGGGCACCT
Source organism: Propithecus coquereli (assembly GCF_000956105.1). Lineage (NCBI taxonomy): Eukaryota > Metazoa > Chordata > Mammalia > Primates > Indriidae > Propithecus > Propithecus coquereli. Next base: position 1,747,691 of record NW_012149008.1, read on the forward strand.
GGAGGCCTATGTTTGCATCTCACAGACAAGAAAACCCATTTATTAACTTTCCCAGACTGCCATAAGCATACCAAGGAAGGGCACTGAATTCAGCCTGGGATAGGAGAATTGGATCAGGACGCACTTCCAAGAGAAGGTCATCCTTCAGCTAAGTCATCAAGGTTGCAGAACTAGTCAGTGACTGATGAAGGAGGAGAAGTGTTCTTAGAAGAGGGAACAGCATGTGCCTAAACATAAAGGTGTGAGCAGGCAGATCATCTTCTCAGGGCCCAAATGGCAGGAGACCGGTAGGTCTACGTAAATCCAAAGGCCTTTTGTGCCAAGCTAAAGAATTTGGAAACTTGATCTTGTCACAATGGGGAGCCCCTGAATGGTTAAATTTGTATCTAGAGGCATCCTTCTGCACGTGGCATAGAGGATGAGTTTGAGGAGGGCAATGCAGGTGGCAGGAAGGATGGCTGGGAAGCTACTGCAGTAGTCTGGACAAGATGGGAAGGCCTGAAATAAGGCAGTGGTGGCAGAAATGGTCAAATTCAGTAGCATTTAGACTGGACGTGGGAAGAGTAGATGGTAAAAGAGAGGAAGAAAATTAAAATAACCACCTATTTTCTATGAGCTCGGTGTGGGGCACTTTAGAGGCACCAATGCCTCATTTAGGTGAAGAACTTTAGAAATTTAAAGCTACTTGTAGAAATTTATAATTTTTCTCTTTGGGCAACTGTTTCTGAGGCTCCTGGAGGCAATTGGAGTTGCATTTTCTTTAGGATTCAAATGGAAAGCAAACTTTTCTTTCATTTGACATGGAAGAAGCTCTAGCTCCGCTTCCCTGGGGTCCATGATGGTATAAATTTGTTGTTCATGCTTTATGTTTTTGTTTTGGTAGTATAGGTTTTTTATGTCTCAGATTCAATGCAACTGGACATTTTGTTTGTGGTTGGAGGAAAGGAGAAGCAAAGATCATTGAGAAGTTTTTACTTTTATTACCAATTTTCTTGGTATAAAGGGAACTTCTGATTTTTAAATATAGAATATAGGTATTTTTAAATTGTTGTTTTTCCATATACATTTACAAAAAAAGTTCCTATCAATTCCATTTGATATATTCCTCAACAAAGTGATCTTTATAGGAAAAAATATTGTGAATTATAGTCACTATATCAGTAATACCATCTTCTGCTTCTTTAAAGAAGTCTGGCACCTAATATTCAAATCAACAGAGATAATAGTGCCCCTGGGCATGAAAGCCTTCTTCAAATATTTAAAGAGCTAAATCAATTATTTCTAAAATCTCAAAAGATAATTGAACAAAGGGCATGATTAGGCAATTCACAAAAGAGGAAATAAAAATGGCCAATAAATATGTCAAAAGTATTTAACTCTTATAAGTTAAAAGACTTTTTTGGGGGGGTACCAAATTAGGAAATATGAAAAACAGGTTAATGCCTGTTGTTGGTGAGGCTGTGGGTAAAGGCACTTTCTGTGTCATCAGTGGCACAACTTTTCTGGGGGACAGCTTTACAATATCTTTCGAAGGCTTAACATTTTGCATATCTTTAATTTAGTAATTCTAACCTGAAGATTATAAGGAAATGACTTCTATGCAAGGATATCATATCAATATTTTTTATAATCTAGAAATAATCTAGCCATCTAATAGGATCTTAAAATAAGTTATGGTATAGTCATATGCTAGAATGCTATGTTGCCATAATAATCATGCTGTAGAAGAATATTTAATTAGAGGGAACCATTTGTTATATATTAAGTAGAAAGCAGGTTAAGGAGTTATAGCCAGTATGGCTCCAGTTGTTATATTATGGGTAGTTTTTGTTTTCTCATTTATGCTTTTTAGTATTTTCTAAATTTTCTACAATGACTCTGTTTATTTGGAAAATGCTACATATAATTAAACACACACACACACACACACACACACACACACACACACACTTTGAAGAGCTGTCATTTGAAAGCAGCAGCCTTATATTCTATTTTGATCTGGCATAATGAAGAACTTTCTAAGAGTTAGAAGTGATTCACAGAGAAACAGTCTTCCTCAAGAAGTTACATGCTCTGTTATGGGAATCTTACAGACAGTTTTCACATATTGGGTGATTAATTGGACTGGATGAAATGTAAGATCCCTTTTATGATCTATAATACATTTACTGCAACTGGCTCTTCTTGCTGGCTGTGAAGAATCCAGCCATCTATTTTATTAAAAATAGCGCTTAGTACTAAAAAATTGTATGCACTTAGTACTCATTAGATTGGTGGCTTTCAAACTGTTGTTAATTAAGATCCATAACTATAACTAGAAATACATTTTACAATATCATGACCCAATAAACATATACACACATAGGAAATAAAAATGTATCATAAAACACTCTTACTATGGTGGTACACTCTGATATTTTCTAAGATGCTGAATTTTAATTTTTTAAATGCTAGTTGTGGCCTCCTAAATTGATTTCACAGTTTAGTTTGCAACCTGCAGTTTGAAAAACCCTGTGCTGAGCACTCTGGAGCTTTGCTATGGTGCTGCCCTTGGAGGCTGCTTACCAGCCTGCCTCCCTGCTCTGGCTGCCTTCAAGTGAGGTTGGATGGGTCGGCATCATTTATGCTGAATTATTCTCTAGGACAAGGATTTGGTGTATTAGCAGTCATGTTCTTTGTCAGTATTGGGGCTCGGGATAAGATATATCCAAAATTCTCATGTACAGGAATAGACTCTTACATAAAGCTAATTTAAAAAGCACTTATAAACAATCTTGATCCATAGTGCTTTCGCCACTGAATACTTAGCGGACCCCCTTGCCTTTTGCTCCGTGACAAGCCTGAAAATCATCTTATTTCCATAAAAGATTCTCCAAATTCCACTTCAGATAATTGCACTATTTATATGGTATCTAGCACTGGAGTCCATAAATGAATTTAATTGCCTGGTTCAATTTGAAAGACACAATTCTAGAAATCACTTTTCTGTATTGACCAGGCATTCAGAGAAGAGGATAAGAAGAGCCTAACCATTTCTTTGTGCTGGTGATAGATAAGCAATGTGAGGAGACCAAACCTCTAATCTTAAAGCTCGTTATGAGAGTGCAGTCATGATTAGCAAAAGCTGAAGACCTTTTGTTAGAGAATGTAACCTTAGAAATTCATGATTGCAAGTAACACTAAAAGTCAAAATAATCATTGGAAATTCCAGTTGCACTACAATCTAGCCATGTGACCCTGGGCAAGTTACAGAGTTCTCATTTATAAGATGGAGATGATAATAGTACCTACCTCAGGATTGTTGTGAGGATTAAATGAGTTAATATACTGAAAAGCACCAAGAACAATGTCTGGGACACATTAAGAGCTTATATGAGTGTTGGTATTATACATAAGCAGCAAAAAAAAAAAAAAAGCTTTGCATTTTGCTGTTCATTGAAATAGTACAACACTGACAACACTTTTCAAACTAGGCAGAAATATTTGGTAAATAGAATGGTCTTCTCTGAAAATTCTTTTTCAAAATTTGACAACCTTGATTGAAGGGGCTTAAACAAAATTAGAATAATACTGGAAAAAAATTATTCAGCAAATGTTTCTAAGATCAAGAGGTTCTTTAATGGGCATTGACAGGCAGCACTGTGGCTTGGAGAAGTGAGTGGGAAAACATGAGTTCTGAAGTTGTTATGAATTTCCATGTGATACATACAGAAAAGACTTGTAATAACACCCGGTACATAGAGATGTTCAATAAACAGTATCTACTGTATTTACTATTATCTCATTGTTGATAAGAGCAAGGTCAGGTAAATTCTGGATTTCAGATTGGTTAGATAGTAAATGCTATCAAATCACTTGTCCACATAGTGGACATTTTTTTTTTCTCTTTGTGGTGGGTTGAGACAAAGACTGGCTTCTACAGGCTACCGGATTATAGACCCTCAGTGTCCAAAGGCAAAAATAGAAAAGCAATGCGAAGACAAAAAACGTCTTTGCTGGAGAAAGTGACCAATGAGGCAACATCTTTGAAAAAGTTGTTCTTGAAGGATAAGCCCTTGGGAAGCAAATACCACACTCACCTGAGATGGGGGTGTGAGGTTGGGTGAAAATCACATCAGAAATACAGTTACTTGAATGTATTGGTTAAAGGAGAGGCAACCTTTAGTGTGTAGTGAAGCTGCCTGAAGATTTCAATCCCGTTTCCTGCCAATCATTGCTACCCTTTTCCTCTTGTTTCCTTCTCTCAAATTCTTCTATACAATGTAGATCTTATATAACAAGTTTCCAGTCTTCAAATGTAACTGTTCTATGTTTTTTCTCCTTTAAAGTGTCAACTAACTACTTTATGATAAATCTATCCCTTTTATTTTGAAATGCTGGGTATTATTGTTCTGTGTTCTAATTAAAACATTCAGGATGCAGTGCCCAAATGTTGACCCACTAGTTCAACTCCACTGAAGACAGTATAAAGTCTGAAGTTTAGTGGGAAGAAATGTTTTCGTATCTCATTATCTCTTGTCAATATACGTTCAAATGCATTCCTTTTTCTGGATGTAGAATTTGTTTCTGTTTAAATACCTGATTATTCCTTTGATTGGACACTCAAGAATATAGCTCTTTACTGTTAGTATAGTTTGATAAATGTATTCACTTCACCATGTATAACCTGAACATTATTACTATATTTCCTTGGACTTACATGGTAGCTTTCTACTATAAAATCTTATTTTGCTATGGAAAATTATCACGGATACTATATGAAATTATTATTTTTCTAGCTGCTATTATTCTTTGCTTAGAAACACAGATAGG
>NW_012149008.1:1753557-1762212 GCF_000956105.1 Propithecus coquereli
GCTTATATATTTTTTAAATGTTGCCTCAGGGTTGACTTTAATTTAGATACTTTGAATAAGAACACATTAAGAAACTCTGTTGCAGGGTATTATAACATTGGTAATTATGTTGTTTTTAAATTGGGAAGTAAGATCTTTTGTCCATTGATGTATTAAGACCTTAGAAAATATATTAAGAACTGTATGAAACTCTTCATTACAGGAGTTCAAGTCATTATAATGGTGGTATTACAATGCATTTTAATAGTAATCTAAACACATTTTCTTTACGCAAAATGTTTTGTTGCTGAGAAACCAGTAAGACATTAAATTGTTGGAATTATAGCTGCATTGTGTCATCAGATTGAACTTGATTTGTTTACACCATAGTACAGATGGCTTATGTCTGAGAAAACTAGAAAAAGGAACCCTGAAACACACAAAAAACTATATTTTGAATAAGCTTTTATATACAATATAGAATCTTTTCCATGGAAATTATTTCAATGAATATAGCTTCTGTTTCTTTAATTTTTATCTTACTTAAATTTGTTCAAATTTATCTGGTCTTTTTTGTAATGCTCTGTTCTTAGAGTCACATCAACAGAAAAGGGTTGTTTAAAAAATAAAAATTAGCGCATGATCCACCCCCTCCATCTCTATCTCTGTCTCTGTCTCTCTTTCTCTCTCTTCCCTCTTCCCCCTCCATACCAAATTCTTTAGTTTTTATCAAGCATGCATCTGGGTTCTCATACAAGCCACTTTCTCTGCCTGATATATTAATATTTCCGCTCAAATACTTGAATCCTTTTTCTCTTCATGTCTTGAGGTATCTGTTCAGATGTCACCACCTTAAAGAGGACTTCCTTTGACCTCCATGCCATCTCTCCTGATGTCCCCTTATCCAGTTTACTGATTCTTCATCACACTTATTTACCTGACCTTATTTAATGTGTTATTTGTCTGCCTCTGACATTAAAATATAATCCCCACAGGTCAAGAACTTTAATTTACTGCTATATCCCCAATGTCCAGAGGACCATATGGGCATATAGCAGGTGCTCGATAAATATGAGCCAAATGACTTTTTTATCACAAAGATTCAACAAAGAATATTTCTACATGCAATTGTCTCCTTTTATCTCCTTTTGATAAGCAGCATTACTTTAATGTTCCTTTTTAGATTGGTCTGTTACCTGGGATTCCTTGTATATATTCCTTGCCCATTTGTTGCATCTGTTGAATCTCTCACCCTCTCTCTTAAGACAAGTGCTGTGTTGTGAAGCTTTAGACTTCCCTACCATGATTAAGTAATTTTAGTAATCCTATCTGCAGCAACTTTTACTTTGTGTTACTGGCTTGGAATTGCCACACAATTTGGTGGGAGTTCAAGTTCAGATTCCACAACAGCACACAGCACAGGAGAGGTCTGATTTCCCATAGGTGTTCCTATCCTCCATCCAGGCGAGACTGTGCCCAGGCGACACCCCCTTTGCAACTTCTCACCTTACCAAAGAGCCCAGATCTTGTATGCCAAGCATGCAGGGGCTGCGCCTCCCCTCTTAGTTCAGGTGTTCCAGCATCAGCCCCTGATGCCCCCTGACCTGGGCATCAAGTCCCACTCCTCTGACTTAGTGTCTTCACTTTACTTGTAGCACCTGGAAATTTTTCTTTCTCTGTTTCAAGCCTTGCTATGCATTAAAAACAAAACAAATTTCTGTTATACATTAGTATTTTTTTTTATATTTGGTTGGGGATAACTTCCCACATTTGCTTAGTCAGCCCTATTGACTGGAGACACATGTGGAAGTCATTTACGTTAGCATTTTAAAAGCAATACTTCTGAGAGTGTTGATGCCTCGGTATAGCCAAAGGTATTTACACCTGGGCCCTCTGTAGATGTGTAGTAATAAAAATTTATACAGTGTTCTTATATTCTAGCTCTCTAGACATTCCAATGTTTTAAAGAAAACATTAGACATTATTTATGAATACATTCCATGAAATAGTGACCTCATCATCCATTCCATTTTATTGCAAAATTTCTTAGCATTGCATGTTTTATTGTCCTCTTGGCCTTTTAGAAGCATTTTGTGAAATGGAAAGTAATCATAATGGTGACTTTTCAATTAAATATCCAGAAGCCATTGTTTTTCACGGGTTTTACTTCCTTTAATTCCATTTATAAGCCTATATTGATTCAGTGCGAGGTATATTCATATACTCTAGTATTGAGTATACACCTCGTACTCAATAGGATATTCATAACACCATCTAGGTGTTATGGGCTGATTTATTATTATTAGTTATTATTTTATTCTAAGATATATTTTATTTATTTTATTTTCAAGTTGAAATGCACAGACTTTAAGTATACAGTTTGTTGCATTTGGGCAAATAAAAATATAAAACATTTCTATCACTTCAGAAAGTTCCTTTATCCTATTTTATGCTTTTTATTTTAAACTTTTTTTTTCCCCCTACCAGATGTTAAGACATCCCACATGAAATCTGAAGAGCCTCCTAGGAAATATACTTCTACAAACATGGATGATTTCCTGCATTCTACAGACAGAAACTACTTTGTTAAATTATGGACCAAACTTTCAGACAAAAAAACACCAGCGGTAAGGGAGGGCAAGAGGAGTGAAGCAGCAACTGAGTGCAAGGCACGATGTCAGACACAAAGGGGATTTCATATTTTGAGACGAATAAGTTTCCCCAAAACTGTTCTCTCACCAATGTCAGTGGAAGATAAGATTTTTTACCTATTTACATCTCTGATGATAGACACTGGTTCTAAAAATAGAATATCCAATATAAGATTTCGTGAATACCTTTCCCCCAGGCTCCCATTGAAAACTCTGACACTCAACTCTTCTATGTAGCAAGAACAGAAAAGCACTACCATAAAATTAATGCAGTAAAATATGTATTTCAAGTGAAAATGTACTTTGTTGCTAGGATATAATTTTGAGTTTTGGGGCTGAGTCTGAAAAGTGAGTCCACTCAAAGAGTCCATTTTTATAACTTAACACTACTTAAACCAGCCATATAACTTAGTTTCAACTCAGTTCTCAGAGAACATCGAGAAATTAGCATGTGCAGGAGTATCGAAGGCAAAATCGGCACAGCATTCAAATTAGGTTGTACTCTTTTTCCATTGTAATTGTTTTTAAGTGATGATCTGGGACTACAAAAAGACGTAAATAATTGCAATTGCAATATGCAGAAGTGACAGAACTTTTGTTTTGGTTGTTAATTCCTCGATTTTATTTCCTTAAGGCTAGCCTGTTCTAAGCAAGCAATTACATCATCTTCTAAAGTCAGTGGTCAAAAGAATCAGACTGGTTACTGGTTACTTCAGACAAAAAGTCTCAGGCTGTGGTGTGTACAGCCATAGCTATGCATTCTACTCCGATCAACTCATAATAGTTGTTGGGTGTTCCAGGTTCAAGAAACAGTATTTCTGCTTCTGTTTCCCGTATGTTCTGTTGCCCTTTCTCTGTCCTGGCCAGCCTCTTCCACTCACCCAGAGGCTTCCCTCCCACTAGTGTACTCTCGTGCGTCGTCCAGCCCCAACTCTCCAGCTCCCTCTACGTGAGGAGCCCATCACTCTCTGTCATTCTAGTCCTGGGACATTCAGCTCTTTCCAGAGCAGTCTACAGTTTCCTCCTCTGCCCTTGGTATCCCGGCCTTCTTGGACGGTATGGCTTGATGCTTCTAGGAACTTAGATTTTCCAAATGCACTATCAGTTCATTAATCTCCCCCAGGACATGGGAAATCCAGTGTGCAAACACTAAATCCTGGCCACCTCGATTCCTTAATGATGAGTCCGTGCCCTGACCGTGAGATCCAGCCTACTTCCCGACGGGGCTGTCCTGCCACACAATTTGATAGGCAGAAACATGCATCGTTGATTTATACCCCTCTTCCAGTTAGTGGAGATTCATAGTGTATTTAAACATGTTCGATCTGAGTATTACCTGTTACAAAACTTTCTAGCCTAATTAAAGACTGCTCTGATCAATGGCACTAAGGTACTGGGGGTGAGGGACAGAGGAACAGCTGGAAAAAACCGCACTCTGTACTCTTAATTGTAATCCACCTCTAATATTTTAATATAAAATTAATGAACAGCATGGAGAAACTGGAGAGGGGAGTGTATGATAAAATGGCAACGTGAGAGTAGAAGGGGCCATTTTGGTGGTGGTCGATGGGGGAGCGGAACAGGTGTTACCGACCACCTGTTGTTGCCAGAGTCTCGTGAACTTCTATGGGCCTGTCGCTCCTTGTCTGCAGTGCACCTCCCTGAGAAACTGTTCAGCCCCATAATCCAGGGCATCCGGAGCCCAGCGTGGAATGTCTATTGTGTCCTTTATCACAGTTGGCAGTTACTGCTCCACGATGGCAACAATGAGCAGAACCCCCAGAGGCTCTGGCACCTTTGCCTCTTAGTGCCTGTAGCATAGGTGGAGATAACAGTGTAACAGGGTAGTTTCACGGAAAAGCAAAGCAAATCTCCTGAGAACTAATAGATTCACTCTGGAGAAATTAGTGCAAATGTAACACTCATTTGCTGTTGTCATATGTATGGGTGAATTCACCTAAGATTATTTTTAGTGTCTCATTTTTCTTTTAAAGATTATGAATTCAATGCTCTTTTGAAATTTGCAAGTATTTACCACATTTTAGGAGATCTCACAGGTTATTAACCTTTTGCACAGCGGGTTTAAGGCTGCAAAACAAGCAATATACTTCTTTAACATTATTACAACAGAAGATTCAGTGAAACATTATGATGTATAATAGAGAACATAAATTGCCTTTATACAACATTTATAATTTAGAAAGGGATTTTGTGTAAATTGTCTTATGTACCCTTCATTGCAACCCAAAGGAGAAGATGTTATTTTTCTCATTTGACTTGCTCAACAACTTTTCATATATTTTGGGAGCTTTTTAGTGGATTAGAGAAAGTAATTGCAACTGCCTCTATCAAAACCTTTATCTTAAATTGTCCAAAAGAAAAAAAAAGCTAGACATTTTTGTGCTTTTTTGGTGTCCTAATTGTATATTTAATGTGTTCATATTTTCCTTTGGGCAGTACCAAGAGAGCCTTGGACAGTGATGGACAAAGTGGCAATTCCCATCTCCAATTCTTTTTTTTTTTTTCAGTTCTATTTCTCTGAAGAACCTTTCCCTACTTAAAACTCCACCTCCAAACTCACCATGTACATGAAGCCTTTTCAGTATAACCTCTCAAATCTAATATTCTTCTCTTTCCTTGGCCATAGTGTGCAACTATGTGTGTGTTGAGGTGTGATTACAAAATAATGAGTCTGGTTTTGTGTGTGTCTTATGGAGATCAGTCTTATTGCTTAGTAATCACATATGGGACACGTCATAACTAGTTGGGTAAAAATATGTTTACGTGCATATTCTTGGTCTATGCTTGTTCCTGTCTCCTTTTAACTATTGACTCCTTAACCCAAGAGGGAAAATGCACTACTCTGAGTCATGTGACAATCTTGCACCTCCTGGGTAATCTTACAAAAGCCACTTATCTGCTATGACATGCCATTTCCTTTTCTGTAAAGTGGAAATAATAATACCTACCTTACAATGCCATTGTATCAAAAGCATATGAAACTGCTTTATAAATTATTGACTACAAAACAAATGTTAGATATCACCATGCTGGTGATGATTGGCAAGGAGGGGAGAAGGGTTCAGGCTCTCAGCTGTACTTCTTTATGTTCAAGAACAGCAACTCTTTTTTGAGGGATCCTCACATCCTTGTATCACCAAAAGCCTTCAGATCCACGAAAACTGTTTTATTTGACTTCTGCTTCCATTAAAGTCAGACTTGGTGATTTGTACCAGCCCTCTTGCTGAGGACAACTAGAAAAAACAATGCATTGAAGATAGTGAAGAACAAACAGAAAAGCGAAAATGTATCTGGCCAGGAATTAGGAAAGCATGATCCTGAGAGGTAGCCTGGTACCAGAGGCCACTTATTCCTGTGGACCTATGCCAATGGAGGTAGACATGGCTGAGGGCTGAACTGACACTTTTGAGGTCTTGTGGATCGAAGACAATAGCATTGAAATCTGAGATCCACCAAGAAGGAAAATCTAGTGAAACATGCTTTCTTTGGGTTGGTAACAGAAGGGCTGTAACCTTGGAGTAAGTAAGGGAGAACAAAAAGTATTCAGGACTTCATAGGAACTACAGTTTAAGCACTTGTATCCCTGAAATTACATTAAAAAGGTCCTAGATATCCCCAGGTACCTGGCAGAAAAAAATTTCTATGAGCAATTTTGCAAATGCAATGTCTAGTACGCAATAAAAAAATAACCAGGAATGCAGAGAGATGGGAAAATATCAACTAAGAATAACAGAATTAACATAGAATAGAAATGGGCCTCCAGGATTTTCCAGTATCAAGAACACATTTTAAAACCTCCAGGTGTTGATTTTATCAAACCAAAACTGTAGTGTTACTGTACTTACAATGTCCAAGATACAAGACAAAAATTGGAAATTTCAGCAAAAAAGTGGAGACAATAAAAAAATAACTAAATGGAGCCGGGCATAATGGCTCACACCTGCCATTCCAGCACTGTGAGAGGCCAATGTGGGAGGATAGCTTGAGGCCAGGAGTTCAAGAGCAGCCTGGGCAACATGGCAAGACCTCATCTCTACAACAAATAAAAAAATTAGCTTGATGTGGTGGCACACACCTTGGGTGGCTGAGGCAGGAGGATCACTTGAGCCCAGAAGTTTGAGGTTCCACTTAGCTATTGTGATGCTACTCACTCTAGCCTGGGAGAGAGAGCAAGATGCTGCCTCAAAACAAACAAACAAACTGAAAAAACTAGATGGGAATGATAAAACTTGGGAGGAAAAACAGTAACTGAAATGAATACTCAGTCAGACACAGCTGAAGAGAGAATTAATAGACTGGAAAATTGGTAAAAAAAAATAAATCTCAGGAAGACAACATGGGAAATATAGTGAAAAGGTAAGAGACATAAAGCAAATAATGAGAAAGTCTAACATGTTTTATTGAACCCTAAAAGGTGAGAAGAGAAAAAATGAAACAGAATGAAGATTTGAAGAGATAATGAAGGTTTATGATCTTGACAAAAGTCATCAGGCCAAGACTGAAGAAATCTTAAAAACCCAACTTAGTCATACATTTGTTTTGAAATTATATTTTGCTAAAAATAAAGACAAAATAATCTAAGGAGCAGTCATGGGGGAAAAGATTACTTTAAAAGAAATAGCAATTAAGTTGACAGCTGACTTTCCAAAAGAAATCATGGAAGCAAGAAGACAGAAGAATATCTTTACAGTGATAAAAGAAGTTATTGTCAATCGAGAGATCTGTACCCAGTGAAAAAATTCTTCAAAAATGAAGGCGAATTAAAGATATTTCCAGACAAAGAAATAGAATTTGTCACAGAAAACCTACATGAAAGGAAACACTAGAGAATTTTCTTTAGGTAGAATAAAAATGATCTAAGATAGAGAAGGTCAGAGATACATGAAAAAATGAAGAACAAAATAAAGGGTTAATATATGAGTAAATCTAAAGGAATGTTGACTGTATGAAACAATAATGATTTTTATTTAAATATACATTAAAATGAATTGTGACTACGTCTTTGCCTTCTTGAAGAAGCTTGACTTTCTGTACTTCCTTTTTTCCATAATATTTCTTCAACCAGCTCCTTCAACCCCCTTAGGGGACACCTTTACTCCTGAAGCAGGCCAAGTCACTGAAAGCCAATCCTCCAGAAAAAAAATTGCCAAATGACCAATTCATTGAGAGTCCTCTAAGTGCCCAGCTGTATGAAGGCCCATGAGAAAGTGGGTCTGTGGTGACAAAGTATTGGCACCTACATCTGCCAAGCACCATTTCCTTTCAATACTCTGGGGCAGGTCTACTCAGGGAGGAGAGGTTGCTTGTTCAAGATCACACAGCTTAGAAGTGACCATTTTGGTTCCAGAAGAAAAGTGCTTTATTCTACTCAGGTACATTTTTCAGTGTTGACATATCAATGTGAATCCTGGGAGAATAAATTTGATTTCCAATGTCTTTGGCCTCTGTTCTTTGTGTCTAATTTGAACTCAGGATCTTCATGAAACTATTTCACTTTCAATATTTCTTTTGTCCTCAAATTAGCACTAACAATATATTGCGATTTCCCAGTCACTTTGGCTATCCAATGCACTGGACTTCTTGAGACAAGACATTTGTTTTATGTGTTCCTAATTTATGATTTAAAAGAGGTTAAGAAAATAAATTGTATCATGGTAACACAGAACTTGAATAAGATGAGGCAGAAGATTGGGACTTCAGGAGAACTAAGAATGTGACGGTGCTTCTTACCTATATAGATTATTATGAAGCAAACACCCTTGTACCCACTCCCCAGGTTGAGACATGGAACTCTCTTTGCCAGTCACTCCAGAGGCCCCTCCTTATACTCCCTCCCTCTAATTCCTTACCTTTCTGGTTTTGTTGTGCAAGTGTGCTTCCTTAGATTCTAGTTTAGTCTTGTCAAAGTTTATATATTAATTTGCCAGTCTTTATAACAATATTTTGGTTTTAGTTATAAAGTTTGTTCTTTTCTTTCCACTGAGTAAATATCATTTGTTTTTTT
>NW_012149008.1:1763942-1768224 GCF_000956105.1 Propithecus coquereli
TATTTCAGTTTTTATAGCAGTTGATACATTGCAGGACCTTGCATAACAAATGTTCTAGGGTTATAAGAGAGTACATATGAATCTCAAGGAAGATAATCTGCCTATATTATTAATAATAGTTTAATAGATAAGAAATATTCACAACAATGCAAATTTGCTGAATCTTCAAATTAGAATGTAATGATGCCAGTGACGAAGACAAGCTCTGAAGTGAATGTTTCTGAGTGGATACATTACATTATTTCACATAGAGTTCATTGGCATTTGCATTTATGTGGGAAATAATGGTCAGTATTTAGGTATTATGTGTGTGTATGCTTGGTATCATTATAAAATACTTTGAATTTCTTCTGAAATTTCCAATTTTAGGGGTCCTGTACCAGCACCTCTCACCAATGTACGGTATTTTACAACTTTGGAAGAACTACAGAAAAGTTTTGAGCTTTGTGAAGATTATTTTAAACTTCCCTTTGGCCCACATCCTGAAAAGAGGTAAGTTGAGGAGTTTTGTTAGATGGAATTGGCTATTTTCTGCTGGTTAGTTAAAATCACGGTACTCATCTCTAGGCTTCAGAGAAATCCTAAAACCGGGAAGCAGGGCCCTACCTCCCACTGAAATTTGAAGGGAGTAGACCCTACCCCTCCAGGGAGGGCACAGGCATATAATGTAGGTTCATACAATTGGAAGATTTTATCTGGGACTTTGAATCTTGAGGGAGTGACACAAGATACTGGGGCAGTTAGAAATTATTTGAGTCACCAGTGGCAGAGGAACCAAGAATTCAGAGGAATGGCCAGGCATGCATTGTAGTAGTACAAATGATGACGTTCTCTTCCTGTATTGCAGCTCAGCTGTGTTCTTGGCTCCTAGCTTACCTTGGTTCCTGCCCAGTTTTTAACCCTGATTCTCTAGTTTCCATTAATTCTACTAATAGAAACCATTCAATAGCCTTCCAATAACTCCCTTTTTAATACTCAAATTAGCCAGAGTTGGTGTCTATAATTTGCAACCAAATCTCTGATTAGTACAATGCTGTATCTCAAAACGTTTACCAACTGATGTCCAACATATAAAAGGACATTTCAGAGCTCCAATGTTTAATATGTCAAAGTGGGGTTCAAAAGCTGAGTATGTGTCAGTTGAGGACCTCATATAGACCCTAAGAGAGCCTCCACCACTGATTTTAATGTTTGCTTTTGTGGGCATTCTACTACATTCTGTTTCTCCTTCAGTTGTTCCTGCCACTGCAATTGACCATCTCTCTGTTGGTGTTGAATACAAACTCCCCATGCAAATATCTGGCTGGTGGGTCAATCACCGTCCACTGGGGGGGCGGGGCTCTTGGGTAGAGAGCTCTAGCTAGAGCCTTTATAGATTATGGTGTAGCCTATAGATTGGCTGCCCCTCTGTCACACACCCATTCTTTAGCCAAATATGTGTGGCCAGATCAGTGACAGAGAAACAAGTGAAGAGCTCTTCAGAAGGGGTCTGTGGGTATGGCAGTCTCTCTGGAGTGTCCAAGTGCATGGCAATGTAATAGACAAGAAATGTGACTGGAAGAAAGTATACCAAAATGTTAACAGTGGCTATTCCTCTAGAATTGCCAGTTGTTTTAATTTTCATCTTTATCCTTTTGTCTATAACTTCTAAATTATCCATTCGTCCAAAAATAAAGGAATGCTCAAATCGCATATGAATATACTCGATAGACTATTATGCACCTATTAAATATCAGGTTTCATAGAACTGTTAATAACACAAAATTGTTCACTGAAAATATGCACAATTACATAAAATGAAAAAGTAAAATTATATATAGAAAAAACAAGAGCCAAAATATAATAGTGGTGGTTTTCTATGTGTGATTTTCCTTTTTCCTTCTAGTTTTCTGTATTTCCTATATTACCTATAATGCACATGTTTTACTTTTATAATGAGAAACAATTAGTAAACTTTATTTTAAGGAAATTAATACAATGAATAAAGATAAGTCCACCTAAAGCTATTGAACTAAAGTATAAATGTGCATGGGCTATGAGAAGCAGAATTACAAAGACAGCAGGTCTTGTGTGACACTTACTATGTGCCAGTTCCTGTTCTGGGAATGTGATATATGTTATCTCAACACACATACATATTAATTTATAACAATTACCCCATGAGGATTAATATTATTATCCCAATTTTTAAAATGTGACAATGAGGCAAGTTAATTAATGGGCTAAGGGATTTGCTCAAGGGCACGTAACTACCAAGTCTCAGAGCTGAGGTCTGAACCCAGGCCAAAATGCTCCAGAGTCTCTGTGCTAAGCCACTTGGCCATGCTGCCTGCAAGGCTTAGAATCTAACTGAAGAAATTAGACATGTGTGATAGAAACACCAAAAACACAGAGAGGTCTGCGATGAATGAAAAACAATTAGTTCAGACATCTTTTTTGTCTGATGTTCATTATCTGCTAAAAAGGGGTTTCTTTTTCTCTGCATTTTCTTTTTTCTCCCCAAACCACCTCTTATTTGCTAAATCCTCCCAAGATATCCCAACATCTCCAACAGAAAATTCACATACTCTGTTGCATCCTAAAGGAACCCTGTTAAACTTTTAAAAATGTGAAGGCTCCATATTCATATTTCAACTCTATGTCTGAGGGGTTTGCCTACATTTGTACCTGTTCTTTTTGACATTTGCTGTTAATTGGAAATCCTTCTTTCTGTGTGTGCATGGGGAGTGGGGAGAAATTTTTGCCTGGCCTCAGCACGATCCCTTGACGAGGTCCTTCCAGCAACCGAGGGCACCCATCAGTGAGACAGTTGATGAGGTCAAGAGCACAGTCTATAAAATGCTTACATCAGCCACCATCTGGTCTTGGAGTCATTGGCCCAAAAGACCCAGAAACCTGGGTTGGAACAAGCCACCTGTGGCCGTCTCACAAGAGAAGGGCATCACTTTGGCTATAGCACCCTCTCCCTAAGGCCCAATGGTGGTACAATTCCAGAAGTCTCATATTTTCTCCATCTTCCCTTTTTATTAGTTGAATTATCCTACTCCCACCCCTGAACCTTCTCTTTAAAAGTATCTACTCCTTGTCTTTGTCCTGTTAGTCTTCCAAGCCAGCTTCTTTCTATCATTCCTGAAGTTTACCTTGACTAAGAAGCATTCCAGGACCATTAAGTTGAAGAGTGGAAACCTGCCGGAAAAGGGACAAGAGCATAAACAAACTTGGGGCTCCAAAGGTGGGAGGTAGAGGGTGTGTGGTCAGGGATAGGAGAGGAACCGTTCTACCTTTCTGTCCCCCTTACTGAGTCAGGGACTACTCATGGTGTGACTTCAACATTTAGTAAGGAAACTTCACCCAGTAAATCTCTCCCACTCTACTGGTTAAGCCTGAAAACCTGCCATGAGAGTTACAGTCCTATATTCCTTTAAGACTTGTTAAAAGACACAATTTGTGCAAAAAATAATGGTTTAAGTATCAGCCATTTCCATGTGATCAATTTCAGATTCTTTAATGAGAGCAAATTTGCTGGGGGTGAGGCACAATTATAGAAGTGAAGAGTCCAAAACTGTGAGACCCGAGGACTGTAAACAAAGTCCAGCTACTCTGCAATGCTTTGCAGCATAAGCTCCCCTGGTAGAGCTGCCTCCCTGGAAGGAAGCCGGGAAACAAGTGAATCTCATAGGAGAGGAACCTGGCAGTAAGAAGTGCATTGGCCCGGAAGCAAGGATTTCAGGCACCCAGATCATGCCCCAACCTTATCCTAAAAAGGGAAACAAAATCACAGTCCCCCAAAACTAGCTTTAGCTATGCCCATTGTGGGGTTCAGATCAGGCCACCTAAAATGCTTTTGCTTCCTCTATCCTTGAAATAGCAGGAACTGCCATATAAAAATTGCACTGGATTCCAAAGTCCTAGAGATTAGGATTTGTGCCTTTACTCTACTCGTGTTATCCTCTAGCACCCATCATGATGCCTTGCTCTCAGTAGCTACTCAGTTACATTTTGCACAATGCATGAGAATTTTATGTGTACAGTACTTAATGTACTTTAAGGTATGTCAGCTGCTATGTAACATTTGCTATAGACGCCATTTAAAACAAGCTCAATAGAGACATGTTTACCAACGATTCGCAGAACTTGATTAAGGTCACCCAATGAGGTCATAGGCAGAGATTGTATAGTCATTAGTAGTTTTACATCTCAAGAATATCTTTCACTTTTCATTTTTTCAGTAGCAAGGATTCCTATGTTTCCACGAAATATTCTACATTATTTCAGTCTTACC
>NW_012149008.1:1769899-1772678 GCF_000956105.1 Propithecus coquereli
ATTACTATAACATAGATATGTATATTATAAGGCAATATATATTATAGGACCAGGTGAGATGAGGTTATGGTATAAGTAAGAAGTAAATTGCTAGATACCTGCTAGGTATTGTGATTATATATTTTTATATACCTAGCAGAAGATTATGCTAGTTTTCTTTAGAGGTTGTTCTTATAGATTTATTTTGTTCCTTTGAATGGGCCATGTTTTTCTCTTTCTTTGTATGCTTTCTGATATTTTGTTGAAAATTAGGCTTTTGAAAAAACAGGTACCCCTCCAAGGCTGCAGACTGGCTCAGTGGAGGGAAGACCTTCTCTAAATAGCAGGGTGTGTTCTCAGCCTAGGATCAGCCCTGCATGAAGGCTTAACATCTTTTCAGGCCTTTTCTGGGTATACATTTTCCCCGGGCTTGTGTGTGTACTTTTCTCCAATTCCCCAGTATATACAGTTGCTTTTAAATGTCTTAGTTTTGCTAAGAATCTTACCTCTGCTTATTCTTGGGGCTTTAGCTGTCCTGTTGCATTCCTCAATTAGTAGCCCCCTCATGGTTTTCATGAGCAATGCCTGCTGCTTCCTTTGGCTTTCCCTAGTTTGAGATCCCAGATATGCCTCTTTTGGCCACCTGAACTCTGAGTTAGATAACACAGAGACCCATCAGGCAGCCCCCAGACAGGTCAGAAGATTGCAAATTAAGTCTGTTCCACTCTCTATGGCTCACAGAAGGGAACTGGGGACCTGGCTACACTTCCCCAAATCCCACTGCAGTGTGCTGGGGAGGGCCTAGGCCAAGAGCAAGTAAAAACACCATGGAATTTCTTCCCATTTTGAATGTGGCTTTTTCTTAATTGGGTATTTGTTTGGTAGCTGTAGATATTTGACTGATTCCAGAGCATCTACAAAGTTATTTTAGCTAGTCTCTAGTTATTTATTTACTGTTTCCATGGGAGAATGAGGAGCTTCTTAGTCTGCCATTTTGCTCATGTACTGTGGTGGTTTTCTTAGCAACTACATCACATTACTGGCTCTGGGTCAGCGTCTGGGTCAGAGTAGTGTCCTGTGACAAGTCTCTGAAGACTCAATTCCAGGGAAAACCCACCTAGTATGTGATTACTACTCACATCTCTCTATTCACATGAAAATTTTGATAAGTGCCCTGCAGAAATCAAGATACATTACATCAGTGGTATTTTCTGACTCTGGAGGTCAGCAAGTCTTCTGTAAAGGTCCAGGCAGAAGATGCTTTTGGCTTTGTGGGCCCTATGGGCTCTTTTGTAACACACCACCCCACCATTGTAGTGTGAGAACAGCTGTAAACAGTATGTAAATGAATGGGCAGGGGCTGGGTGCCAATAAACTTTATTTACAAAAACAGGCTGCCCACCAGATTTGGCCTATGGGCCCTAGTTTGTTGACACCTGCCTCAGTAAAATGGAAATTCGGTTAATTTGAAGTAAATTTTCTTTGCAAATCCCTTCTAACATTCATTACTACAGTACTTTCTAAATGTGCAATTATTTCTTTAATAAACTGAAATTTGCTAAGGTTTAAAGTCAAATGTACTGGTTTATAAATCCTTATTCCTATTTTTAAAAAAATGGCAATATAATTTGTCTCCAGGAGCATTTCTCACTGTCAATAAGTTCTCAAATGCCAGGTTACTCTAAAACTACTTCAGTAAGTAATTTCGGCATCCCAAGATGTAATTTATCTGGTTGTGGAAGCTTGAACTGATTAACAGAGAAGACCTACTCTCCTACTGTCTTCTTTCTTCTCTAAAAATGTTTGCCTTCTGCTTTCCTCTTTAACAAATACCTCTGCGGTGAAAAGCAAAAGGAAACAAACAAGGAAGAGCTTTCTTTCTTTTTTTTTTTTCTTTTTTTGCTCCTCTGTTAACATGATATCATCTCCTCAAGCAGTGTCCTGTTTTTCTCTGAATACACCTTAACAAGGTCAGTTTTCCCTTTCACTTTGGATTGCTTTGATTTGGCCAATAGATTCAGTCTTCCTGATCTTATACCTCCTTCCTTTTTTTCCCCATTCTCTGTAGAATACTCTGCTTCACTCTCTCAATCCTTGTTACGTTGCTTTCTCACTAGTAAGAATTTTGCTTCCTCTATGGCCACCAGGCCTTTAACTTTGGTCTCCATTTTCCAAACTCCTCCTCCTTCTCACAGTCCTCAGAGAAACCTAGCTCCAGATGTCTTCCTGCTTGGTGAACAGACCAATCTCAAAGGGCATTAGATGAAGCTTCTCTAGGAAAAACTTCACAGTGTGTGTGTGTGTGTGTGTGTGTGTGTGTGTCTGTGCTGACTCTGCATGTGTATGGCTGAGAAAGAGTATGGCGTGGGGCGCTGTTACAGAGGGTATGAGCAGGGCGGAAGAGTGGCACTGTAATTTCTTGCTGTAGGAACCTTCTGGTCTTTGGCCAAGTTTACACAACCTAAGGCTTGTTCAACTGTATGCATGATATATTCTGACCTCTTTCACTATTTTTCTTCTTCGGATGTCATTTATTCCTTATAGTTTGTCATAAATTAATTCTAAAAATTATTCTGGTGTTTACATCATGCAATGCTTATTTTCTTTCTTTAGTGTACCAAGGGATTAGCTATATGTAATGTATCATTTTTTCTTCATGTTTTACAGCACTACCTGTACAATCATTTTCACATGAAAAAGAGGCTCTCCAACAGAGAAGACAGTCGATCCTGGTCATCAGTCGCCCAGGTTCCAACACCAAACCCACCCTCCCTCCAATCCCTCAGGGCCGCAAGTAGAC
>NW_012149008.1:1774558-1775992 GCF_000956105.1 Propithecus coquereli
AGTAAGTGATATTGAGACGGATCATACCCTGAAAGGTAGGAGTTGTTTGACATGGGTTCTATAAATACAAACATATATTATATTTATATACATTTCTCCCTGTCTTTCTGACTGTTCCAGATTTTTAAAAATTAAATGAGCATATTAAGTCAGAATTTCCCTCTGGGGTAAGGGTGCCTTATTTTGTACCCCATTGTTATAGATGAGAAATAAAGTTCAGAAAGGTCAGAATATGCCCAAGGTCACTTAGCTACTTAGAGGGGAAGCTGCTGCTCTGTCCACCTGGCCACACTACCTGGAGAAGTCTAGAGTGGGGGGCACATGCTCTCTGGAAGTGGTCGTTGGTGATTTAGACTCCATTCAGTGAAGAAGAGTAGAAACACGGAGGGTTTTGAATTGCTGTCCAGTCTTTTACTGTGGAGGGTTGATAGAATTCTGATGGTTTGGGGCTTGAAGGATCTCACCCAGTCCCCTCTCACCACCTTCCTGCCCCTTGTTTCCCAACACATACATGAGTGCGCATGTCCAGGCAGAGACAGACTGGCCATTGCATTTTTCTCTCTGCGTTTGGGGACAATGATCGTAAATAACACTGAGTGAAGACTTTGAACGGGGTGGGGAAACTGAACGACTAAAGATGAAAGTGGGAATGGGAGAAAGTAAGCCAGGTGTCAGGATGGAAGGTGGGGCTCTGGGAGTAATTGACAGAGGAATGAGTAAGTTGGGAGGATTCCCTAGGACCTGGAGGATAGGAGGGAGTCACCATTTGTAGTCTTGGGGGGATGCTCTACCTGAACCCAGAAGAGGATATTCTGCTGGAACCCTGCTTGCTCAGATGACCAGAGGAACTAGAAAGAGAATATAGACTCTTTAGGTTGTGCAGGACAAGAAGACATAGTAGATGGTGTTTCTAAAAGGAAGGGAAACACTAAAGCAGGCATGGTCTAACTAATTCAAATGTAGACTCCCTTTCAGCTGTAGTAGTATTCAGGATTATTAGCCAAAATAAGATATTTTCAAGAATTTTATTCATGAAGAACACAAGCAATAAAGAGTACAGTTTCAAGGCCAAAGCCCCAGCAAATAATCCCAAATTCTCCAGTAAACCTTTATGTCATCTCACAGGAAGTGGGAAGTGTTCTAGGAACCCATTAAAGGCTATAACCTGCCACCTTAGGGCCTGAGGGGACCAGGAGCTCTGGACCAAACATGGCACAAGGCTCATCACGGTTCTGGCTTCCCGTTGGACAGCGTTCCCAGACCTTCCCTGTCTCATTTTCTTTTCCCTGCCTGTATCCTTCCTTAAATGGGTTACTTGGCATCCAGCACTGCATTCTAAACACAGTGTGGCCAAAGCAAAGTGGAGCTATTATTTGCAATATGGTACAGTGCAAAGAGCATTAGGTTAGGGATAAGAAGACTGGGTTCTATTTT
>NW_012149008.1:1778692-1786666 GCF_000956105.1 Propithecus coquereli
TTAATTAAATTTTTCTTTTTTTAAAAAACGTGAGCTATTCTTAGCTTTTAAAAACGTCATTTTGGTTTTTCCCATAGCTATAAATGATTTTTCCAGCTGCTTCCTGCTCTGAAATATCAGACAGCAAAGTCTCCCAAGATCTCTGCATTACTATATGCACAGTGATTTTTTGATATATCTAACTGGGATTGTGTCCTTAAAATTTCAATGTGTCCATTTATAACATTAGTGTATACACTAGGGGTTGAGTTATTTTGTTCTGACTGTAAAAGGACTGTAGAGTTCCATTTGACTTGTGACCAACATGATATTCATTGAATCTCTCAAAGGGAATTAATTAATGTAGTTTGGGGGCTTCTCGACTTGCATTACCAACATGAAGGGATAAAAAGTATCAGTTAATTTTTTTATTTCACCCTTTCCTGATCTGATTATATACTGCTTGTCATGAGAAATGTTTTTGAACAACTTTTATCATCTTTGTGGTTTTTGCAGAAAAAAACCCATTGAGTAGTTAATAGACAAGATTGGTATTCCTCTAATATGTGCCAGTAAGGCTATCCTGGTTGTTAAAACATTGAAATACATCCCTTTGACTTGGTAAATGATTTCTTTCTCAGTCCTCCATGCATGATGACTAGTGGGGACATAAGCCTCCATAGTACTGTACTAATTGTTAAATATTTTAAAGATCAGAATCCTCTAAGGACTTTTCTTTTTGAAAATATCAAAATCCCCTTTAGTAACCCTCTTCCCCATAACTAAATTGATGCAACACAATTTGCTACTGGCTCCTGTCTTCCACCTAGCTCTGTTCTCAAACAGGAGCTGGTTAAGATTCTTTTATTGGGGTTGGGGGTGGGGGAGCCCTGAGGAGAGGACAAGGCCAGACAGGAACAGTGAAAGACAGGCCGTCTTTTCTGGAGAAGTAGGGAAGCAAAGGGTGGCTCACTTTGCCCGAAGAATCTTCAAGAATAGTTTAACTTTCACAAACATCATCCAATCTTTAAAAAATTACTATGAACTATTTTAGGGACATTAGACAATATAAAAATAATAGTTCCAATTTGAGACATGGAAGAGACACACATTTCTTTATTTTTGCCACTAAGTACAGCTAAAACCTGAACATTATATATAAAACATACGTAAGAAAATTCTGAGAGGTGAAAAGAAGAAGGCAGAGGCTAGAGTCTTGGAACCTGAGTTGTCACTCAGGTGAGTGACATGGTGGTGAGTTCTCTGGGTTTACTTTTTCCTCATATATCCTGAACTGGTGCTGGAAAAACTATAATCCAAAGACACTAATGTATACACCCACAAAAGCATCAACAAAAGTCTGCTCTCTCCAGCCAAAGGACTGGGAAAGGGGCAGACTCAAAAGATAGAAAATTTTTAGACAGTAGCTGCCTTGCTTCAGCCAAACAACATGGGATGAAACTATGGCCCCACCCTTGCTCCCCACCCCTGTCAGCAAAGGTTTCCAACTTCTTCTGGCTGTAAGGTTGTCCTCCTTATTATGTCCCTGTTGAGGTAGTGCCAGAGAAGGTCTTGTGGAGATCCAGGACTTTCACCACTGCCCAATATTAATGAGAACAACCTCCCACGGTGTCACTGAAGGCTACTGGGGAGCCTGGAATTCCACTCCCCACGTGGTAGAAATGAGGCACCCCCCACTTCTCACTGGAGGGTATCAGAAAGTCTCATGTAGAGCCAGGACTTTCACCACTGACTCATCTCCTTATAGTGTTAGTGGAGGCTTTATGGGGAGTAACAAGTTACCCCCCTCCCTCAGGGTGGTTCAGCAGAAGCCTAGTGGGTACCCTAAACTTCCACCCCCAACCAAGTATTAACGAGGTATCACTTCCCTCTTTTCCACCCTGACTACAGAGGCTAAGTGGAGAACTTGGACGTCCCCCTCTCCCTGGCAGTAATGAGTCAGTGTCCTTCTTCCCCAGTGGCATAAGATCTGGGGTCTTGGATAACACACTATCCAAACATCCAAGATATAATTAAATCACACATTATAGCAAGAATTAGGAAAACTTTAACTTGAATGAGAAAAGAAAATCAATACATGACAACACAAAAGTGACACAGATGTTGGAATTATCTGGCAAGGATTTTAAAGCAGGAATCATAAAAATGCTTCAATAAGCAATTATGAACATGATTGAAACAAATTAAAAATAGATAATTTCAGCAAAAAAATACAGAAAGGCATAACAAAGAAATAGAAGATATAAAGAAGAACCAAAAGGAAATTTTAGAACTGAACAATGAAATAAGTGAAATTTTAAAACTCACTGGATGGCCATAACAGTGAAATGGAGAGGACATAGGAAAAAAAGTTAATGAACCTAAAGATAGAGCAATTGAAATTACTCAGTGTGAATAACAGAGAGAAAATAGACTAAAAAACAAAATCAGCCCCAGGGATGTGCAGGACTATATGAAAAGATCTAATGTTTGTGTCATTGGTGTTCCAGAAGGAGAGCAAAAAGAGTATGAGGCTGAAAAATATTCAAAGAAATAATGACCCCAAATCTCTATAAGTGGTAAAAGCCCAAATCCTGCAAATCCAAGAAGCTGAATGAATCCCAAAGGGGATAAGTCCAAAGAGAAGACAAAAAGATAAATCATAATCGAACTTCTGAAAACTAAAGACAACAAAAACCCCAAACAAACACTGAAAGCAGTGAGAGATTAAAATGATACCTTAATTATAGGAAAAAAATCAGATGATAGTGGGTTTCTCATCAGAAACCATGGTACCACCAGAAAACATGGAAGTGGTATGACATTTTCAAGTGCTAAAAGAAAAGAACCATCAATCCAGAGCTTTATATTTAGTGAAAATGTCCTTCAGGAATGAAGGAGAAATCAAGACATTCTCAGAAGAAAGGAAACTAAGAGAATTTATTGCCAGCAAACATATCCTAAAAGAACGGCTGAAGGAAATTCTTGAAACAGAATGGAAATGATAAAATAAGGGAATTGAAAGACTAGGAAGAAGAAGGAACAATGTAAAGAGCAAAAATACAAAAGGAGTTGAGTGACGTAACATCAAAGTATATAAAGCAAAAAGTGTTAGAGATGCAAATTACTTTCTATCTGAATCATAGCACTATCATCTCTAAAATTGGGATTGTCACAGAATTGCCTATTAGGATTCTTGGGATTAAGCTAGATAATCCATGTGTGATGAGTATGAATACCTTAGGCCACAACTAGCTCAAATCCAAATTCATAGTTGCTCCTCTCTTGCTCTTTACCTCGGAGAGCATTCAACCTCTAGGGGGTTACAGAATTTCAAGGCATTGGGGGAGGCCTCTGGTTCCTGCACACATGGGAAAGTCTAGGGTATGGCCTATTCACCAGAGTCCATGCCTGAAGCTGCGGCTGCATCCCCACCATTCTGCCCACTCCAGGTATATCAAACTCTTTTTCATGTAACTGTGGTTCTTTTCATGAAAGCACATAATAAACCAACTGCTCCACCTACCAGGGTCAGACTTAGCCACTCATGTAGTCGTCTTGCCTTGACAAGTCCCCACCACATGGACATATTGGGAACTGGGTGAACCTGCTGCCTGGTAGAGCTCTGGATGGAAGCCAGGCAGTGGGCATGATGCCCCTGATCTCTGAGTCCCACACTCAAATGGGATTTCTGTTGTACCCTGGACCCTGAAGTTATGACTCTCGAGGAATTGTCCTCAACCGTGTCTGCATATCAGACTCTCCATAAGCTCCCCAAATACCCATGCCCAGGCTCCCTCTCAAGCCAATTAAATAAGGATTCATGGGGATGGAGGCTCAGGCCTAAGAGTTCCCAGAGTGATTCCAATGTGTACTATATTTGAAAAAAACCACAGCTCCTGGTGGGTTAAGTGTGAGATTTTTAAAATTATTTTTGTCAAGTTTTTAGATGTTTTGCCTTCAGCAGTTTCATGAGTGACCATCTCACCACACCCTCATTAGCATAAAGTGTATTATAATTTTTATCATTAGTAATTTGATACTGGAAAAATATGTTATTTTACTACTTAGTTTTGCTATTTTCCATATGCTTATTTTTTATTAGTATTTGCTTCTTAGTTGAACCATTAGTTCATGTCTTTGTTACATTCTTATCCTGAGATGTTAGTGTTTTATATTTTTGTGAGAGTTATGTCAATTAAATATTAACTCTGTGGTTCCCATTTGTTATAAATATTCATCTCAATTTGTTATTGATCTGTGTTTATTTTAAAGAGAGAAGCTTTTAACTCTATATTTTCTTATGTAGTGTTGGCTTATGTATGCTCGTGAATTGTATTTTCTAAAAGCATGGAAATGTAGAAACATCTACATTGTCCATCATGGTAGCCATCAGCTCCATGTGGCTATTGAGCACTTGAAATATGCCTGGTGTGACTAGGGGGCTGAATTTTCCATTTTACTTACTTTTAATTAATTGAAATGTCAATAACCACATGTGAATAGTGGCTACCATATTGGACAGCGCAGTTCCAAAGGGTTTATTGATAGTTTTGTTCTTTTGGCCTGACAGTTATTTCGAGAGTTTTCTCTTGTAATTTCTAGTTTTTGTGGATTATAATGAAGAAATGAAAGTTTGGCTTATGTAGTTTATATTTTGTAAACCTTATTAATGTTCTTTATGCCTCATCATGTGTTCAATTTTTAAAAATCATCAGTGAAATTGAAAAGCTATTGTATAAAGTTTTGCTACATGTATTAATTAAATTTTACTAAGTATGTTATTAAACTACCTAGATACATCCTCTTATTTTTATCAACTTGTTCTATATTAGATGATATTGGTATTTTAGTATGTCACTATAATCGTGTTTCTGTCTCTTTCTTCTTATATATCAAAGTCTTTTGCTGTATAAATTTTGATGTTATGTTAATCAGCTCATAAATGCTCAGGACTATTATATCATAATTATAGATTTCATCTTGTTTCAATAGAAAAGGGTCTTTTTTGTTTCATTGTTTTATTGAATCACTTTTGCTTTGAACTTTCCTTTGATGTTATCGGCACCACCTGTGCTTACCTTTATTTGCCCGATATACTCATCCTTTTAATCTTGTTCTTTCTATGTAATTCAATTTTGGTCTCACTGTTGTTCTTCTTTAACTCAATCCAAGTCTGCCTTTTACTTTAGTTGTGGAGCAAAACTATTTTTATTTATTTTTAATACCGATAAGTTCAGTCTTATTTCTATCATTTTGTTTTATATTTTTGGTGAGTTTGAGACTGTATTTTTGGCTGTTTCCCTTATGGGTTTATGTCTTTTGCTATACATTTTGGTCTTTTCACTTACGGTAACTTGGAAGGTATATTTTTTCCCTACCCTGATGTATATCACGGAACTTAAAAGTGTTTTTTATTTCTCCTTGTCTTTCTCATTCCCACAATTATAAATTTAATTAGGAATTACAGACTCTGTGTATAGAACCTCACCCCTGTTTTTTTTCAAATAAATTTTTAAGAGCTGTTTTGGCTTTTAGTCAATATTTGTGTTATTTTACTCCTCTTTGAAATTTTTAGTAGTTTCAATGTTTACTACCAATTCTTTTATGTGATAACTTTCTGATTGTCAATTCTTGATCTAAAAGCCAGCAGGGAAAGTAAGGGGAGGGGAGTATTTCAGAAAATAGTTCTACAGTAGTGGAGGAATCCACTTGATTTCTGTCTTGCAGCAGAGAAGGGATGAGAAGGCAGAGGTAACTGAATTTTGTTTTATATTTATTCTACCATTCCCAGGATACATTTCCTTTCTGCTATGGCCAGAATGCTGTGTGCTCAGTGGAAATACCAAGACTTTGGCATATGGACTTAACTTTAGATTTTATTCCTAGTGCCAGTTACTTTTGTTACCATTTATTTGTTTTTCTACTGGATCTTATAAGGGGGGTGTCTTTCATAACTCATTAAATGGGAAGTTAGGCTAGGTAGCTGCTAATATGCTGCCATGTTGACTGGGCATCTGCGTTCCAATTTATAGAAAGCACTAAATTTCCAAAAGTTAATAAATATATATATATATATATGTACATATGTATTAGTATACCATCTCATTCCAACAAAATTTGAGGACACTAATAGCAGTAAATTCAATCAGATTAAACAAGAACAGGCAAGGAGTTGGAGGCAAGGAGAAAAAAAGATATCAAATGCAAGCCCTAATTGTTAGAGGTGAGTCACAAAATTAAGCTTCCTAATAGCCACAGCAAAGAAGGAAGCATGATCATTCCACAGTTTCAAGATTCATGGTGACCTTAAGAAAAAACCAAATAATTGCCCAGGAGCAGCACAGCTTTTCTTGATAATGACTTTAGAGACATTTCTTTCCCAGTTCTCCCAAAGAGGGAGCCATATGAAGGTGTGGATCACATTCTCAGTAACTTACAGGCTTTAAATACAGTCTTAAGTTTGATAAAGCCATTTTTTGTAATGGCTACGTGACAATATAATAATAAATCACAATTCTCCCCTACCCCCACCCCTACAAAAGCAATTATTTGAGAAGCTCTGTCTAAATATGTAGGGAGGCACTATACTATAATGGTTAACCGTGTGAGACTGCTGTCAGAATTCCTGAGTTCCAATCCTTGTTCAGCCATTTGCTAGGAGTGTGACTTTAGACAAATTACTCAGCTCTCTATTTCTTCAACTGGTAGGCTCAGTCATGGAAGGACTAATGAAGATGTCATTTCACAGAACTGGAGGTGGAGGACAGATGGGATGTAATGAATCAGGTTGAACAATAGCAGGCAGGCCTCTCTCCTCAAGTCCCCAGTCCCCTGTGGCTGGGTCTTGGAAGAGAATTAATAATCAAGGGATACAAAATGGAAGGAAAAAAAGGTATTCCATTAATTCTAAGAGGAACATTTTTCACATTTTAATACCTCTAAAATCAGGACACATTTTAAAATTGATGGAGTGCCATAGTTGAGTTGGCGGCATTGTTTTTCTTTCTTGGTAGAATATAAAATGATAGTGTACATTACAATTTATAACATCTGAGATTTGATAAAATATGGTAGCAATAATTATTGTAAGAGACCAGCTGCTCCTCAGGGACAGCCAAATTCTGCCTGGGCAGGTAGAATGGATTCCTCTAAAGTGCTGGCAATCTAAGAGGGCCACGACTATCCAGTCAGGGCTCTGTCAGATGAGAAGGCAGAAGCATGACCCTCTCATTTAAAAAAAAAAAGCCCTATTAGGGCTAACCTTGCATTAGCCACCTTTCCCACGTTCCTCATAATGATGAAAAGGAACCAAGGAACTGCATTTACCAGGAAATTCCTTTTGTCTGCTAGAACAGAGTCAAATCACAAACATGCACGAGAATATGCATATTAGAGGGAGGTAGAGAGCAAGTGGACAGCCTGCCAGCATCCCCTCCAGTGTCATTTCCCTATGGCTGTGCACTTTTTTACCAAGTTATCCAGGGCCAAAAGCTTGCTGTTGGCAAGGCTCGCCCCAAATCCAATGGGAAGGGTGTCGGAGACCACTGGGTTCTGAGCACACACAAACTCATTGAAACCCCTCATAGAAGGCGGGGCAGACCATGAATAGCTACATCATCCCAGTTTTGGAAGAGGCTATGTATGTCTACCTTCAAGGGAAATCTATACCCCATTTCCCCCACCCCCAAACTGTCCATGTAAAATGCTTGTCAAATGATAAATGCTCAATAAACATTAGCTATTTTTGCTTTGATTAGTATATTTGGCAAGACGAGTTTGGAAGATATGGAGGATCTCAGGAAAAACCAGAAATGCCACTCAGCATTTCATGATGCCTGGGAATGCTGGGTCAGGGGAAGACCTGAAAATTCCCTTATGGGGTGAGTGATCAAACATCCTGGTTTGCTTGTGGTTGTCCCAGTTTATGCATGGCTATTGTCCCAGAAAAATTATTAGCAGAGTTCCCTTTCACTTTCAAAAATATTCTAGTGT
>NW_012149008.1:1787396-1829728 GCF_000956105.1 Propithecus coquereli
GTGGTCTCCTTGCAGGGCAGGGCCCATGCAGAGTCCATCTGGGGGAGAAAAGGCCTAAGGGCACCTGGAGAATGACCTTACCCTCTTCCCCCAAACCTCATCAAATCCCTTAAACAAAGACTTCTTCAAACGGTGTTGGTGAGACACTGCAGGCATATTTATATATGTGCCGCTTAGATTTCCAAATGTGTAAACATCGTATGTTATTATTTTCATACTTTTTTGAAAGTTTTCATCTGTGAAAACTCTTCCCTGAAGTATTGGATTAATGAAAACACGCCGGTCCCAAACTCTATTGATAGCACAGGGTGTTGTTTAGAAAAAATGATGAAAAACAGTCACTATAATAATCAGCTAGCACTAGACAGAATCTACGGTATCACTGTTCTAAAAAATCACATGCAGCAAGGTTTGTAAAACAGAAACTATGAAAAATGAGAGCAATTCAACCCACTAATTAGAACGCCTCAATCAAATCAAAGTAGCTCCACGGAGGTCACATACAACTTGCTTGCATTTAAGAAGGAGAAAGGTCTGCAGTTTTATATTTTCACTTATTTATTAACATGGGAAAAGCTTCGGGTTTTTTATTAACCCAGGCAGTTGCTGGCATGAGAGATTAGTTTTGCAATTTGATGAGGTGAATTCTGCAGCATGTTAAATTAGAATCCCAGACACTAAAGCCCCAAATCTAATTTTCACCCTAGTTTATAAGGTTCCCTCAAAAATTCTATTATCCTAATGCTTGCCTCTAATTCTCTAATTCCTACAAAAAACAGTACCAATTATAAAGCCAAAATACTCTCAATTGCCACTGTAGAATATTTAAATTTTATATTTACTAACTCATTGAGCTTAGGTACAGAAATCCGACCTATTTTCCCTGAAATTGCAGTACTTATAAATTGTAGCAAAATTCCAGATCTATGAATTCTGCAAAATAAAGATTTGCTTGGGCCACTAAATTTACCTAAATAATAACTACATTTGCCTGTTCTTGGGGCAGGTCCTTACAAATCTAATTAGTATATGGTTCAGAAAGCCAGATGAAGGAGGGAAAAAGAAAAACTGGAAAGGTGAGATAACAGAAGATGAAGGATGCTGGTTGGTTCCATTGTACCAGCGTTGATAAACTGACCTTCACATAGGAAACTGAGCTACTGATGAAAGCATGTGCACTGCCCGAAACTCTCCCCAGAACATTCTCTCCTCCAGGGGACCATGGAGCTCACTCCCTCACCTTCTCAGCCTTCCCTGAGCATCCTCTTTAAAATCTCTCTGTCAAGAGTCCCCACCCCAACCCCACCTCATTTCCTTGGACTGCATCACTTGTCTCTGGTGTACTTTTCACCATCTAACATTTTTTAATTATTGATCTTGTTTACTGTGTGTTTCCCCTTATTAAAATGTAAGCCCAGGAAGGTAGAGATAACCACAATTCTGAATTTCTAGATTCCATTACCTTGTAGTTTCTATCTATCTATCTACTTATTTATTTATTTATTTATTTAAGAGATGGGGGTCTTACTATGTTGCCCAGGCTGGCCTTGAACACCTGGGCTCAGGAGATCCTCCTGCCTTGGCCACCAAGCAGCTAGGACTACAGACCTGCACCACCATGCACAGCATCTTGTGTTTTCTTAACCGGAGACACTGTTTGATGTTGATAATTTTTGAGCTTTATGAAAATGCTGTCATTCTGTTTTTTGTCTTCGGAGACTGGCTTTTTACACTCAACATTATGTTTTTGAAATTCATCTTTGTTGATGGCCGAAGCTATAGTTCATCATTACTTTTCCATTTTTCCATTCTCTTGAAAATGGCAATTTTGGCCTTTCCAGTTTTTTGCAAAGCAAGCAGGTCTATTATGAACAATCTCGTATATGTCCTCTGGTGTATGTGTATAAGAGTTTCTCTATGGTTATAGCCAGAAGTGGAATTTCTAGCCACAGGATGGAAACATTTTCAACCTTAAAAGACAATGTCAGGCCAGGAGCAGTGGCTCACACCTGCAATCCTAGCACTCTGGGAGGCCAAGGTGGGGGATCACTTGAGCTCAGGAGTTTGAGACCAGCCTGAGCAAGAGTGATACCCTGTCTCTACTAAAAATAGTAAAAATTAGCCAGGTGGGGTGCACACCTGTAGTCCCAGCTACGGGGGAGGCGGAGGCAAGAGGATCACTTGAGCCCAGGAGCCTTGAGCCCAGGAGTTTGAGGTTGCTGTGAGCTAGGCTGGAGCCACAGCACGCTAGCCTGGGCAATAGAGTGAGATTCTGTCTCAAAAAAATAAATAAATAAAATAAAATAAAGGGAAAAAAAAAGATAATGTCAATTATTTCCCAAGTCGGCTCTGCAAATTTGTACTCCTCAGTGGCATATAAAAGTTCCTGTGTATACACTCCCTGTCCACACTTGATATTTTCTGATTTATCACTTTCAGTTAATCTGATGATGTGATATATCACTCTGGATTTAAGAGGCATTTCCCTAACTGTTAATGAGATTGGGCATCCGTTCATGTTTAGTGGCCACTGGGTATTTTTTATTCTGTGAAATATCTATTCATGTGAAATACTGTTCATGTCTTTTTTTGCCTGTTCTCCTATTTGATTGTCTTTTCCTTACTGAATTTGGGAGCTCTTTATAAATGCTTTATCAGTCATACGCATTAATATATAAATATGCTCTCCTAGTTTGTGGTTTGATTTTTCTTCTTTTGTCTTTCCTTCCTCCCCACTTTCCTTGTTACATTCTTCCCCAGAATATCTGTGGATTTGGAACACAAGGGGAATCCATCCATGTGAATTCAGCCCATCACATCATACAGAAATTCCCAGTAGACTTTTTCTCTTAAATTTTCCCATTCTTAGCATTTTTGGCAGTTTTTCCTAGATATCTTTGTGGAAAAATAAATGGATAACCCCTTTGGCGTGTGAATTATTCCTTTTTGTTTTTAAATTGGGAAGTGAAATAACTATTTTTTATTTCTCCCATTGAGTATTATTTGGAGTTAAACCAATTTCTAATATTCCTCCATAACCTTAACTAACTGAACACAATGCATAATTTATGAGTAATTTGACAGCTGCTATAATGCTTAACAAATTTTAATACCATTTGTTAGTTGGAATTATTTGCATAAATGGTATTCTGAGAGTCAAAGCTTTCTTTTTTTCCTATTTTTTTCCCCAAAGCTTTTAATTCTGCATGAAATTTAACATTAAATCTACAAAGATCCTTGTTCTCAGGTTAGATCTAGACTCTTGGTTGATGATAAATTCTGTAAGAACAGGGACCCTGCTGATTTTGCTTACCAATGTACTCCAAAGTGCCTAGCGCCTTACCTGGCACGTAGTAGCTTGCCCAATTAAATATTTGACCAATGACTTATGTAAACTATAGATCCACAAAACTGTCTTTAAGAATCTTAAATATTCACACTAATCAACCAATATGTCTACTTCTAGGGATGTATTCTAAGAAAGAAATCTGATAAATGCAGACATATTTACAAATAAAGATGTTCATGGGATCGTTATTTATAATATAATTAAGTAAGTGTGGAAACAGTAATGTTAAATGTTCAACAATAATGAATTTGTTTAAACAATTATGGAACATCCACATAATAGACTGTCATGAAGTCATTAAAACTAACATTTTCAATGAATATAAGAAATGCATATAAAACATTGCTAAGTGAATAAAACAGAACATGGAACTGTATCTTTAGTATGATCCCAATTTTGGTATATGGTATATAGGCATAGAAAAAACTGGAAAGAAATAAACCAATATTTTTCAGTAGTTGTCTCAGGATAGCAGGAATCACCAATAAGTATTAATATAATTACCACATTAGACTGGAAGCACCTTAAAATTAGTATCAAGGTTTTTTTCCAGCATAGTATTTCTATAGCTTAGTTCAGTGCTTGTAAATTGTGGAACTCAACAATTAACTAATTGGAATAGCAACTTAAAAATGGTAATAATTCTTAATCCTCCATAGTTCATTATCAATAACTTGTCATTGACCATATATTCTAAAACTTCGCTTATCATACATTCCTGCTTGCAAACCAGGGGCTGGCCACATCCATCAAGGGCCTTCTGGGTCCTGGAAATGGCAGAGGCACTTTTGAATGCCTGCAGACTGTGATGACAAAGTGTATCTGTGGAATCTGTGCCTTAGCTATGTGAACTGAACTCAACATACAGTATCCACAGCTGTGTGTGTGCATTTTTGTTTGATTTGAAATAGATATATTTTTATTTACTCTTGGTGGGAGACTGTCAAGCACAAGGGTACCAAGCATACTGAGCTCAGCAATGTTGTCTTCCATGGCTACGTTTTGGCTACTTAAGAATGATTTGGGGATATGTCTTCATTAAAAAATATTCTGATTTTGTCATATTACCCATTGGTAGCCAAGATCTGGTCCTGTATCAACCATGAATGACTCCAGTGGTGGTTACTGGGGGCCTGGGCTTCTTGTCTTCCTGGGATAGTCAGTTACAAGATCACAAGTCCTCCTGCCACGAGAGTCCTACAGATGCCCTGGCAGAAATGATGAAAGGGACTTTGGGAAAGCAGGGAATGTGTTCCAGGTTCCTCAACAGAGCGAGTCTGAAAAAAGAGTGATTGCATTTAGGTAAGATCTTCTAAGATTAGCTGAAATTCCTGTGGCCCCAGGGTGAGGGAATTCCCCTTCAGGTCTCGAGTCAAGGAGCAGTGGATGCAGTAGCAGAGGCAAAGTGACCCCACGGACAACATGGGGCACAAGCCACACCATCTCCTTGATGGAGGAGGTGGTGGTGGTAGGGAACCCCCGTGGAAGCTAGGAGAATAATACCAGGTGGACAGAAAGCTCTAAATCAAGGAAGCACCCCCATTCCTTCCTCCACCACAAGGTAGGAGAAACAAGATCTACGCTTCCAGTGTTTCACTGAGTATGAATTTGCCTCTTTTTTTCCCCTACTTTTTCTTCATAAAAAGCCCTTGGCCTGGGTTTAATTCCCCCACTCCAGACCCTTTGTTCTCCCTTGCCTGAGTTAGGTCAGGGGTTTGGACCAGGGAAATGCTAAGAGTAATCACCCATGGGGAAGCTGAGGCATTGTTTCCAGGCTCAGGCACTGGAGCTGCAGAGTCACCAGGCTCCAGGGACCCCAATAACCAAGAAAGGGTGGAATTCAGCAGTCTTCATTCATTTTCTAAGCACCACATAAGCCTCCTGGGTTTTAGTTCAACCCCAGGGCAAGGAGGGAGCCTTAGCAAAGATGAAGTTTGAGAGCACAACCAGCATGGCAGAATGGGGGCTGGGAATGAGTTCTTTAAATAGATTTCTATGTCAATTCTGTGTGCCATTCCTTTCACTATCCAGTTTGTGGCCCAAAATTCATATGTATGACACTCACACCCTCTAGGGTAGTGGGGAGTGTGGTTCTTGAGTGCTGATAACAAGTTGAGCTTCCCAAAGACTCTAGGGACAAATTCCAAATGATATCAACAAATGTTTGACCCCCATAAGGCACGAAGCCTTTTGTCTTCCAGCAGATGACAGCAAAGTGTTAATCTTAGCATTGGCAAAATACCTTCTGTGACTGTCAGCTGCCTCGGTTTTCTGTTGCCCCTAAATGCCATTCATGGTTATATATCTACCAAGTACGCCTCTCTTTACATAATTAACAACCTTCTGCAGTGGTTAATGGATGAGGAGGAAGCTCTCTAAGGAGGCAATCTTAATTCATCCCGCGTCTCCTACAGGAAGACATGCGCTTCGATGCCAGGCACAGACATGACATGATGGGGAATTTACACAAGGCCTTTATAGAGTAATTTACTAGAAAACTTGGGTGTATATTATTGTAAACTGCTGCATACCATGTGATTACAAGATTAAGAAAGAAGGAGTGAATTGCTAATCTTGTCAGTCCAACTGTTTTCTTCCTTGATAACATTTGCATTATTATACTTTGGGTGATGAAAGATTGTAATTGGCTGTTGACACTGATTGAAGGAAGAAGACGTGGCTTTTTTAAAAAAGGGAATTAATTAGCTTGGTGAGGGAGGTAACACATTCAAATCTGCAGCTCTCACAGCTGCAAAACAGAAGTGAACTGTCAAAGAATGTTTTCATCTCTTTCTTCCCCACCTGTTTTTCTCCTTTTGATGACATCTTTTACGAGATTTAACACATTTAAAATGGGCCCACCAAAGAAAGAGGGGGGTCGGGGGGAGCCGGGAAGCCTTCAAAAGAAAAATTTAAAAATGTAGCTTTCAAGATTCATAGCAGAAACACCGCAAATGTGTGTGTTCCATTTGCATGTGTTGAAGCAACGTTTAAGGAAGACGTCATAGACAGATTGGGCTCAGCCAAATCTCTTTATGCCATTCAAGTTGTTTTAAACCAGTAACAAACACCAGAGACCTCGTTGCTCATGTAGCAGCCAGAAAAAAGGAGGATCTAGGTAAGTTGACACATCTTGGTTTGCTTGGTTCAGTCTCAATAGGCAGATTGTAAGATTAATGAAAACTTGCTATGCTACAAAATACAGTGCATGCTTGAACTGCATCCAGTTCAGTACAGTACCTTTTCATCCACAGGTAGAAAACACAGGTCCAAGAATTAGGCGGTAGAAGTGGCTTCTTACTATTACCTCTAATAACTCACTTGCAAAATTTTTGTTTCTTATTCTCACAACTTTAAGTGCCACGGGTCTAGAAGTTTTAATTCCCAAGGGAGGAATGCTGTCACCAAGGAATGCAACAAAGGTTCTGTTGAAGAGGAAACTGGGACTGCCCCTGGTCACATTTGCCTTCTTATGCTACTGAAGCAGTAGGCAAAGAGGATGACTACGGTTGCTGGGGGAATTGATCCTGGTTATCAAAGGGAAACAGGATTCCTGTTACATCATGAGAATAAGAAATATTCAAAATTCAAGGTATTCCCTGGGTATGTTTCTTAGTACTTACATGTCCAGAGGTAAAAGTTAATGAAGACAACACTACCAGTGTAGGCAAGAACAGGAATGAAGGTTTCCATCAGTCCACAAGGTGAAGACCCATGATCAGAGGACAAGCTGGCAGAGGGCAAAGGGAACATAGATTGAGTGGAGTAAGAACACTATAAATATCAAATATGGCTTCATGAACAGTTGCTAAAAGGAGGACTATGACAACTCTGCATATTTTACCCTATGTATTATTATGAATATATTAGTATATTAACATTAGCAAATTAATTTTATTACCAGCAACACATTCCCCCTCCCCTTCCACTTTATATAAGACGTGTGGCTAACTCTAACTTTGGCTTTAGGTTACAGGGCTATCAAAGTGAGACTGAATGAAAAATGGATATGGTGATTTAAGAGACTTTGGGTCTCCATTTGGGGAAAGAATGATAGCATGTTCATTTGTAAGAGGGATAGTCATAGCCTATTAGGCAGAAGCATGCTGTTGTTATTTTAATTTTTTGTCTAGAAGTTGAACATTGTTCAATAGACCAGCCACAGGGGTGGACTGTGCTG
Source organism: Propithecus coquereli (assembly GCF_000956105.1). Classification (NCBI taxonomy): domain Eukaryota; kingdom Metazoa; phylum Chordata; class Mammalia; order Primates; family Indriidae; genus Propithecus; species Propithecus coquereli. Next base: position 1,794,926 of record NW_012149008.1, read on the forward strand.
GATTGCCTGTTGGCAACTCACCCTATTTCCCTAGTCTAATCTCTCCCCTGTCCCGGCAGGTTTGGGAGTTTTAGGGTCTACATTTCCATAATCTCTGCCAGCAGGGTTCTGGTATTTCTCTAACGACAGGTACTCGTGAAATCTGGAAGGCAGACATGAAGCAGAAGCCATTTGATTGCTCCTCTGACAATAGTGGGCATACATGTGGACTTTTGCAGATGTGCCATTTTATAGCAGCTTCCACTTGTTTTCCTTGATGACTTCTTTGAGTGACTGAACCAGCCTCAATGTGCCTACCTCTTGTGAAAAATAAACCATTAGAGAAAATGATTCAAGTTTGGGTTTCTAGTAATATTGCATGCAGTTAAACAGAATCCTGAAAAAATTTGTAAAAAAGGATGACAGTTTTCATTTTCTGATAAAATTACATATTCAAACACATCTGCAGAAACAAATGTTGTCTAGAACTAAAATATGAGCAATACCAAAACATTGATTCTTGTTTGAATGGGGGTATTAGGCAATCGGATGGATAACGCATTAAACTCCATTTTTACCAAAGATACTAAATCATTCAAAATGAAAACTCTTGTAATGATCCTTGTATAACATTTGAAGGTTTATTATCAACGTATAATTCAGGGTTGGCATTTATCTAAGTAGATAACATAATTTATTAATAAATGCTTTCTGGGACAGAACTTGGAGAAATTAAAATAACAGTTAACATATATATTAAACATTCTGTAAATTACAACTACTCAAGCAAATCATTGATAAAGGCTTTGTGACTTAATTACCAAAGTTTCTATACTGCATATTTGATATTATTAATTAACTTGACAATTGTGTGCTTCAGATACCAAGAAAAGTGGGTACATTCTGATGTGAACATTTAAGAATCAAACCGTTTCAGAGTCCTGTTTTGCTACCAACTTTCTGGGTTTTATTTTCTTCTTGCTTGTACTATAGAACAGATCGTAAGCTCTTAGAGAGGAAATAGAGTATGAATTCAGACACATGATAACATAAGTAAACAGATTGAAGACTCATTGATGACATTTAGCATGCAGAGATCTATACCAACCAGGGAGACGTAGTGCAAAGGAAGACTGTGCAGTCTCATCACTGAGATTTTAGAGGTAGCACAATGCTATGGATTCTGGAATCAGACTTCATGTGCTCAAATCTGGCTCCAACACATATGAGCAACTGGGGCAAGTTAGGTAGCTCCTCTGTGCCTCAGTTTCCTTATCTGTAAAATGAGGAAAATTTTCTTATGTCAATGATTTGTCATGAGGATTAAATAAATATAAGTGTCTCACACATGGTAAATATATGTTTACTGTATTACCATGTCACTCCATTTAACTGCTAGAATGAAACCCATCATTTTAACAATGTTCAAGATTCTGGGAAATAGACACAGATTTATGGTCTTCTTGAAAGGAATGTGTTTGTGCAGTAAACTTCATCCAAAGCTATTATGGGAAATAATAAAGCTCCAGTAATTATAATCATAAGCCCATTTGGCTTTAGAATGCATCTGTGCGTCATGGAGTCACATGTGATAATGGAGAGCCATATGCTAATTCCTTAAAGTGCTGATTAAGAAACAATCAGACATTAAAATAATTTTAATGATGAGATTTTATTAATTTGCAGACAAAAACATAGCTGAAAAGCTTTGACTATTAATAAATATCTGCATAGCCAGATGTGCTTTTTTTTCCTTTTAAAGAGACTTTTTGACATGAACACACATGCAATTCATTAATCTGTATTCGTCTCTGATAGCTGCTGGAATGCCGAATGTAAGGGGGTGACAAAGAAGTCAGACCTTGGCTAACACCCACCCAGGTGCTTGCAGCCCTTATTAACGAGGGCTATCTCAGGCTGAGATGCCACTGCATTACCTGCAATTGCGTTTTGCTGCTGGCACCAGAATCACAGGGTGCCATGTAGAAGACTGGGCCACTGAGATCATACAATTTGCTCAAGAGTTGAACTAATAGGGTTCTTTACATTTTTGTAGGTTTGCAGTTCATAACATTTTAGAGTTCAACACGCCCTCTGCCTATATGACTTGAGAGTGAAGGGGCTTCAGAAGCAGCAAGACTATTCCAGCTTGCAATTACAGGCTCGGGGCTGTAATCCAGCCCTGTTCTCATAAAGGTGTGCTGCACTTTTTAAAGAGATTAATTTTAATTATGCTATATTTAGTGCAAAATCTCTCATTTTTCTTTTCATGTTTCGTGCCTGGGGGCTATTGCATAACACGATTAAAAATAGACCGAGTGTAGTAAACGGCTTTGAGAGTTGCTTTCACATTAAGGTTTATTTAAAAGCGACTTATTGAAGATAGAGAGAGGTATCGCAGCATTACAAAAGTCAGTGTTTCTATTAAGGCAAAGAGGTTTTGAGAGATTTGCTATAGAAACTTACTACCATGAACCTCTAAAACCTCCAAAAGTAGGCTGATCCTCTTTAAACTTTCGAAGCAGAAACAGACCTATAGCCTGAGAAGTGGTTTATTAGTGATCCAGCTGCTGGGAATTCATAAGGCAGGTTGCTGACAATTGTCTGCAGTAAAATGTGCCGCCGCCACCACACAAGGTAAAAATCGGAGAGATTTTGAAACTGCACACAAGCACATCAAAGGTAACAGTGATTGGAAACACCTGCAAGAAATTCATCACTTTTATTAAGAAACAATGATTGCATAATTCTAGATAAGCCCCAGATGCCTGATGAGTTGTTTCAGAAGGTAACAAATGGCTCTTTATAAGAAATAATGGTACAAAAACTCATTCAAGTTTGAAAAACATTTTATTCACAAAATCTCTCTTTCCTCCTTAACTTTCTGCTCAAATAATTCATAAGTCTGGAAGCCGATGTTTAATATTTACACAGCTCAAAATCTGAATATTCACTAGTGTCTTCTAGCTGTTCTACATTCTCTACTGCTATCTACTCCTCCCGCCCCCGTCTTTGTTCTTAAAACGTAACACTGAATGAAGAGCTCAGAGACAGCATAAATGAAATCCTGCCGTTCCTCCCTACCACATAATTTGTTAGGAAATCCTACTTCTAAAATCATCCTCTTTTTTTGGAGGATGAGGCTATTCTCTGGTATGAAAGCAACTGGCACAGAAATGACTTGCGATTGCAAGTGATACACAAAGACATTTTTATGACACTAGGGAATAACCACTGTTACTCTTTTTGGTTCACAGGAGTCTTTATATCTCAAAAGATATCAATAATTCAGTGTGCCTAAATAATTATTGCAATTTTTTTCTTAAAAAGTATGGGTCTTATTTCTTCTAAATGTAGACCAAGTTTTCTTTTTTCACCCATCCCTTGCAGCTTGCTCCATTTGATTAAAATTGATGAATTTGGATAGGATGCTTAGCAATTTAAGTAGGTAAAGCTCAGGGGAGGTGTCTCAGTATGATACTGAGAATAGACAAATAGACAATAATCTCCAGGTATCAGCCAATACAGACTAACCGTACCAGCTATGGAGACGGAAGGGTGGGGCTGGTCACCCCAAGCAGCCTACTTCAAAAACATTTAAGTATCTTTAATGTTCTAATAGGCATCTCTATGCACTTTCTTCCTGAGCATCAAATATGTAAGATGCTAAATACATAATGCTTTTCCCTCCTACCACCAGGCAATCCAGAGAGCAAAAAGCCAGAAAGTAGGCTGCATACTGATAGCATTCGCTGGTGTCTGTCCCCTCAGTATTCCTCCTTCTCTAGCTTGGAATCTCAGGAATGTTTCCCCTCATTTGCTTTCTTGCCAACCAGCTGATGAAGGGTGGGAGCAGGTATCACGAACCACTAGAAGGTTTCTCAGAAACTTTAGGGAAGAATTTGTTTATTCATGTAACACAAGTCAGACACACTATGCCAGGGGCTGGCAATACAGAAATGAATAAAACATGATCCTTGGCCCCTCTCCTCCCTGGAATGTCTATTTTGAGTGAGCTGCTGGGAAGACAGAACTTACTGCAAAGCCAAGAGGGGCCAGTTTCCCACCCCAGCCTGGTACATGGTGAGCATAATCCAAGACTGATGACTAGTTCTTTTACTTACAAATATTTTTACTCATTTTCAAATGCCACACCAATCAATAATAATAATGAATGGATTGTATCTACATTGACAGTTCTTTCAATCTAAGAATGAACTGCCACAGATAAGATTCAGTCATATTTTTCAGGAGAAAGCTATTGAGACCAAAATGCTTTGGTCATCTAATAAGGACAGAATTACTGATAATTCTATTTACTCTAAGCCAAAGAGAAACAAAAGACAATAAATGTAGGATCTTGATTTCCAATCTCTATAATGTGGTTCTTCTCCATGTGTATTTCTGTATCTGCTTACGTCAACGTCAACTGGTCCAACAATGAACATGTCCACCAGCCCAGAGCTAATTCATTGGTTTGGAATTATTACTGACCTAATGTTTTTTACTTCCCCTCTTCATAGGTATCTGGCACTGTTGAGCGAAACCAGTGAAAGATAGGGTAAAAAGAGCAAATAAGAAAACTATCATTTTCCAAATATAGAAGAAAATGATGATAAAGATTCTCAGCCCCCACTGTGAACAGTAACAGAATATATAAAATCCTTCTACATAACCCTTAATGTTCATACTCATCTATACATATAGTATTCACATACCCTGCCAGATATTCTCATCCTTATAAACGCACACCCCTAATATCAATATTTATAAGAACGTATAACAAAATACATGCTGTGCAGATATAAATACCCTGTAAAATTCCACAAAAACATTCAGAGGCCCCAAAGAATAGAGGCATAAACAGATATGAGATTATAGATCTACCTCAGTAGAAAACACTGCAAGTGAATAGAGGCTGCAGTGAAGAAATTGGAGGTAGGGGTTAGGAAGTGAAAAAAATAGAGGAAAGGTGCTCAGGAGAGGACCACAAAATATTTATTAGAATCCTTTAAAAATATCATGTCATCTTCTCCGAGGAATAGAAGAGGTTTGTTCTGGGTGGCACAGATCAACTCAGCTTTCGTGGTTTTCCTTCCTCTTTTTGTATCACTGACCAAATTAAAATCCTGCAGCATTTCACTTTGGTTAACCAGACAGAAAGGAGGGAACAAACAAAATAAAACAAAGCCAACTATTTGGATTGTGTCTAAATACTTTCGAACTTGATATAAACTTATCAAGTACATTAACGGTTGTTTTAGTTGGATGAAAAAGAAAACAAAGAATCAAAATAAATTACTGATAAACATGAAAAGGATAACACTTATAATGTGAAAATAGAATTTTGGCAAAGGATATGTAGACACTAAACTAATATAACTCAAACATCCACCGTCTTCTCCTGTTACATTATGTATTACGCTGGTCGTGCTATTCAGTGGGCACAGACATGCACACGCACACACATGCTGCATTTTCTGGCTAGTGTCCTTTGCCATTTGCTTTTTGCTCTGGCGTAGAGTTTTAGATGTCTTACACACCAAACTCTTTTGAAAGCAAACCATATCCTCTATCTGTGAAGCACAAAATTACACGGTCTTGACACAGAGAAGCAGGAAAGGCATTTAACAGACATTTCTCCTCCAGCTAGATATGAGTATGATCTGCTACAAAACGGTTTATCTGCCCTTTTAATAAAGGTTGATAACATTTTCAACCTGGATTGAAAAATCAGTTAACCAAGGGGAATAAGTTTTGTTTTTTTTTTTAAGAGTAAAGTATTAACTGGTATTTTTTAGACATATTTCCTTGTATCTTACTACTAGAGAGAAAAACCGGTTCACAGGGCATTTTAGGCATTCTGCTTCTCCCTGTGCTTGTCTTGTTGTATGTGTGCTCTGATCGATGATCCGTCTATACATATTCTCTTATTAATAAGACTGGCCAAGTATTCATGTTGAGAGGAACAGACATGCTTTAAAACCAGGATCTAAAACCTACTTGGCCCAAATGCTGTCTGTGTACATCAAAATGTCTCAAATAACCAAAAATTGTAATGTCTCTCATCAACATAAAAAGGGTGATACTATGTTTTGTAAGACTATATCCTATTATGAGTTACCCAGAGACTCCAGATATGTAGCAATCAAATAGCCCTCGGGGGACAGGTTCTTCTATTAAGCAATAAAAGTAAATTTTGTTGTTTTCATTTTTAAGAGGTTATTTAACACTTGGACATTTATAGCACCATCAATTCTGAGGAACTCCACACATTTCAAAGCAAGTGGCTTTTGATTCTATGAATGGCTTCACATCTAATTCAGCATCTTTTAGAATAAGCCATTACTGGCACTGCAAAGTTGTCAACATCCAGAATAACAAATAACTCTGCAAACCCAATGACTTAGGTGAAAAAATAGTATCCACATTTTAAGTAACAAAAAACTGAGGCAATTTAAATGACTTCTTCATGCAACCCAGCGGTTCTAGGATATTTCTCTTCACTGCCACTGCTCAAACCCACCAAAGAATAGCTCCAGACAGTGGAATAACTATACCACACTATAGAATGAACCCAGGAGACCTAGAAAGCCCCACCTCAATTTAAGAACACAATTTACACCCAGAAAAAACTGAAAAGCCTTGTCTATACGCAAAAAGAGAAGTGGCCATTAAGTTTAGCTGCTTACTGAGGAGCACGTACTGGTACGAGGTTAATAAGGATCCCAGCTAAGTGAAGAAAGGGGAAATAAAAGAACACTGATTTCCATGCTCCTTCATCACAGACAAACTACATGAGAGCACACACATGCTACACACACTATAGTGACAGTGACTCAAGATTATCCTGTATGAGGAAAACCAGACCTTTGAAATGATTAGCAAGAGAGAGGCACATTTCTACATGTAATAAAGCACATACAACCATTCCCCCCAATACCCATCTAGAACATTAAGATATCTTATAGAAAAAAAGAGAATAACTTTCAATTGTAGTTGTGACTGGATCTGATTTATACATCAGATCTGATTTATACATCATTACGTATCTTAGTCTATTCATTCAATCCTGACTGGTCGTTACTCTATCAGGATTGTCAGGCAAAGCTGAATCTCCTGGTTGCAAAGTCTTTCAAAGACTTTCTTTCCCTCCCACTTGGGGCCCAACCTCCGGCCCTGTGAGTGCCACAGGAGGGGCTGCAGGAGGAGCAGGGCCAGCTGCTGCTGGGCTGTCCTGCTGTCGCCATCTTGGCCTAGACTAATGGGCTTCCTGGAGAATACTGAGGGAAAGAGCCTCCCTTCTGCCCATCCATAAACAACCTTTTTTACTTATTAACACTTTGCCTGACATGAGATGTGCTACAGGATTGTTCTAAGCACAGAAAGCCACAGATGGAAAAAGCATCTGACTTTTGCATAGGAAAAAAAAAGCAAAATATGGGAAAGCTGGGGGGGCGGGAGGAGCACCAGTTCTGCTCCAGTGTCACTGGGGCTCGGTTCACGGGGTGAACTGCTTCTTTCCCAGCACGCTGGAGGAAGTCTGGCCCCCACGCTACTGGTGTCTCAGTTTACTTGGCCACTCAGTTGTTCCTGGTGCTGATGGCGCCTGTAGTATCTAACTGGCTAAAAACTGCTGCCAGGGAATGGAGGGGTGACAGGAGACAAAAGGGCTGAGACCACAGGATGATAATGACTGTTATGGCAGAGAAACATCAGAAGAGCAACGAAAGGAATAATCTCGTCCAAGACCACAGATACTAAGCCAGTAGTTCCGGGGACTCAGAATTCAATAAACTAGTACTAAATATTTTGGTAAACAAAACAGAAATAACAAATGAACGAACTGTTCAATAGTACAGAACTGTTCTCTTTTCTATTTTAGGGTCGAGGGATTTCTGTTCAGAGTCTACAAATGTTGGTCTGTATAGTCGTGAGAGATTTGAGAAGTCCCCTCCTTCTGAGCATTCTCTGGCGCACGTTTGGTTCAATACTGGCGGTGATTCAGTGTTGACAAAAGTGAAATGGTGGCTGGACCCTCGCCAGATCCCTCCCTCACTACAACATGGTCTCTCTATTCCAGGCAGACCTCAGTTCTTCTTGTCGTCCTTCTGAGGCTGACTTTTTGTGGTCCCTAGGTTGTTCCACACCTCTGTGTACATTAACGTCCCAATGAAGACAAACAAGGTGCCCAGCCAGTGCCACAGAGTGAAAGGGTTCTGGAAGTACAAGATGGAAAAGATGAGGCTCACAAACTTGCGCAGGGTCACGACGAGCGTGACGGTGAGGGAGGCGCATTCTGTGGTGAGGATGAAGACGCCCCGGATGCACACGTACCTGGAGGACTGGAGTTAAGGTAGTTTTCTGTAGACTGTACTTGGGAAATCAGTGGGGGAGCTGATTCTGGCATGGTTCTCAGCTTAAAATTTCATATTCTAAGAAAACATGAGGAACACGAGGGTCTGCTACGGCTTCTCTGAGGCTGTTCTCCTCAGCGGAACACCCTGCAGAGTTCCTGTCCTGCTATTCCATTTATGGATCCTAACCCAAAACTGCCTAAAAACCTCCCATTATTCTTATTCTGGATTCTTCCTACAGTTGCCAATGAAGGTCACCTCTGGGGTAATGACAGAGGTTGACACTCTTGGTAAGGGTGACACCATCCACCTTTATTTTACCTTGTCCCCAGCCCTTCCATTCCTCCAAAAAAGAACTCTGTATAGCAGATTTATGAGGTGACTTCAGAGAAATGAGGTCAATCTCAAACCATTTCAAAATTTCAAAGATGTAATAATTTTTATAATAAAGATCATTCAAAATAGTCATTTTAAAAAAAACTAAGTCTTGATTAATTTGAAATTTTTTTGGAACTATGTGATAATTGGAAATATCCTGGGATATCAAAAAACCCCAGGTAGAAGTCACAGATCATTCGTGTCATATGCTAGTTTTTAATCAACCCAAGGACTCCTGCACTTCTACCCAGAGCGTTTCCTCCTGTGCCCTGTGGCTTCTGATCTACTGCACCACTAACATCTCTTTTGCTCTCTGCAAAGGAGCTCCCTGAATGGGTCTCTTCGTCCTGTTTATTGCAGAATAAATCCAGACAAAAACCAAAATCATGTCACTGTACTCTTAGAAGAAGAAAAAAGTAAACAATGCTATGCCAGAATAACATGGAGAAGACATGCAGATGACAGAGGAGTCCAAAGGATACTGAGTGATGACGTTCATGAGGAGGTAGAACCACATGACGGGCATTGTCAAGCCGACGACTGGAACTTGATATAATTCTGTGATGATTAAGAGAGGATATTGTCATATCATTTTTTGACAGCAAAATTTTTCATCTTTTGAACAAGATTATACAGACTGAATATAATAAGGACAGCAATGTTATCTCCCTTGCAGATAGATTTGGACCATATACCACTACACTTGCCTTGATTCCAGTCTATAGCAGCCATAAGAGTCATTAAATTGGTTTCTTAAAACAAATAACTTGTTTTAATTTTTAAATAAACTCTCTACCATTCATCTGAATAGGACGTCACTTGACAAAGGAAGATTGAAGCATAGAGAAGTTCAAAACAATATAGCCTTAACTGACAATGAACGCAAGAGGAGGAAAGACAAACTAGTAACTAAACACCATTTGGAAATACGTTCAATCTCCTAGTAACCAAATAATTCCAAATTAAATTAGATTGTACTGTTTTATATCTACTAAATCAGCAATTCAAAATTTATAAATAATATCCTAACTGGCAGGTGGTAGTAGAACTGGCAGCCATGCAGTTAGTAGCAGTATAAATTGGTATTATTCTTTTAAAAATAAGTTTCATAATCCTTCTTAAGGGACCATAAAAGTATTATATTCACAAGTATTATGAATATAATATAAAAGTATTATATTCATAAAAGTATTATATTCATAACTATAATTAGGAATTAATCCTAGATTATTCAAAAGAAGAAAAAAGTTCTACATTCATTGCAGTACTGTTCACAAAAGGAAAACCTATGACTCAAAATCTACATGTCTAGTGATAGAGCAATGGCTATGTAAGCAAAGATACTTTAATTAGATGAAGCATTATACATTCTATAAAAACAAAAATCATAGAGATTATATAGTCACATCAAAAAACTCAGAATAAAAGTGAAAAACAAATATAAAATTATATCTACACAAGGATTATAGCTATGTAAAAATGTCTGGAAGAAAACCAGTAAAAATAAAATTAGCAGATGCGTAGGCCGATAGAACTGTGAATGACTGTTTTTCCTTTAAATATATTCTTATGTTAGTTTTATATATTAAGACTTTCACAGTAAATATTTGGGAAGAAATAAGATATCTAAGATCAAAGACAATAAGGACTAGTAATCCTCAAAGGGTCAATTTTTTTGTTAAATGTTTCCAGAGTTTGAATTATTAGCGTAATTTAAGAAATTCTGATAAAGTGATGCTGAGATCTGGTAAGGAAATTACCACTAATTTTCTTTTGCCAAAAAAAGTCATGTATATACATAAAGACTAATTCTTGTAACTGTGTTCTGGACCAGTGGGTGATGCCAATAATCTTGTATTCTACAGTCTTTGATATACTTAGTAAGTATTAAAATGAAAAAGAAGTTAAATGTGATTACTGCTAAATAACTTCAGAGATCCACTGTATCAATTTACTGAGGAAAGACAAATTCAGCGTGACTTAAAATATTTAGATGGATTTTAGCTCTCTTGGAAAATTTAAGGGTCTCAGATATTTAACCTCAAGAAAATCCAGAGAAGGAACATGTATTAATATATTTAACTTGGGGATAATTCTGAGGAAGTTGAAGGCAGATTCTAAAAAAAGTTTTATCATAAATACCCAGCCCTGTGACTTTTAGAAAATACATTCTCATAACCAAATCAATCCCATGGAATTTGATAATATTTTTATTTCAATAGCCTTTTGCTATGTAGATTCTCAGATATCTTAAAAACTATTGTGTTAGTAATCAGGAAATGATCCTCTGAGTAATTCAGAACCTTGCAAACTTCCTTATTGGCTTCATCACATTTTTTTTTTTTTGGCCAAATGGGAAAGGCAACATCACAAATGCAGAGAGCACTCATAACTTCATAACTCATGCTCAGACAGCAAACTAATGTTCACAAAATAACTAATTTTGTAAACTGGCATCCTACAAAATGTGCTTACCATTTAAGACATGTGCAACATAAAGCCTTGATCCTAAAAATGATTATTTATTCCTTGTGTGTTCATTTGTCTGTATATTCTATGTCTATTAGAGAATCAGATCATATAAGTGATTTTATTCATGTTAACTGACAATCTATAGCTAATTTATTAATTGGCCACTTAAAAGAGTAATAGATAATTTACTATAGACACTTGAAACTAATTTTGTTTATTCCTGCTGCCTATCTAACCCGTAACTAGGAGAAAAGCCCTGTCATCATTTAGCTCCCCTCTTGCTCTGCTCCAAGGCAGCTTGGGCCGGATCTGCAAGCAGCTCTACCTTCATGGCAGAAAAGGCTGAACAGCAGCAGAGAGAGCTGGACTGTTGCCCAACTTCACAGAACTCCAATCTCTGCAATGTGTCATTACTATTTGTTTGTACTTGCAAAATATCAAACACTCCATGCTCAAATGCAAACACACAAATTCCAAAGCAAAATAGAAAATTTGAAGATATTCTCTTAATTCATTTGTAAATAATTGAGAAGCACCTGTAAATCTTTTGCTGCTGCAATTACTGATTAATGGCACTGTATTCCTGTGTTGGAATAGGGATAGTTTCAAGAGGGAAAGATGATTTGCATAAGATCACAAAAATAGCCGTGGTCAAGTCAAGAGTAAAACTGAGACTTTGCCTCAGAAACTGTCAGGTAATTCTACCATATAACCACAAACTCACCAGACTTATTGAATAGAACTGCATGGTCATAAATATCAGAAGCCAAGAAGATGAAACCAGGAAGTGGAAGGGCATGCTATGGGAAGAAATAGGTCACATAAATTTAAGTGTGAAAACATTATAGAATAATTAGAGTAGCTTTACAATAAACAAAAGTTGTACAAGTTGTTTGACAAACAATATCTACAAAAGCAAGTTAGACTTAAGTTAAATGCATACAGAGCGTCGGACCACTTGACATTGTATAACATGGTATCAACCCCAAATTGTGTAGTCTGATGGCCATCACAGATAAAGCAAAAAACGGAGCGAGCATCCTTTCCTCAATAAAAGGGAATGGAGATATTTAAACACATAGTCATTCTGCCCAAAAGGATTTACTACATTTTAGTGTTTCTGAGAAAAGTTAAGCAAACATAATGGATTTAAAATTATAAAGAATGCAAAAGCAGATTTCAGGGAGTTTAGGAAACCAGTCGTAAAAAAGATTTGAGGATAACGTGAAGTCAGGGAAAAAGAAACAAAGACAAAAATAAAAACAGGTTGAAGAGGAAGAGGAAACAATAAATAAGCGAAGATTAAGGTGCTTGAAGACAACATGATAATAAACTGATCCTTCAATTACATCAGAAGGATGGCATATTTCACTTGAAATAACATATTACAACTCAGGAATTTTCATCTTCCCCTAGGTTCAAGAAGTTGCTTACATTATAAAACAAAGCCTCCTTGGAATGTTTCCCAAACTGTTTGTATAGAGTCTCTTGGAATATACCCATCCTTGCTGACATCAGAAGAGCAAAAGTCAGTGCTGCAATACCTAAAAAACAAACATTGCTTACAAAATGCCTATGTTTGTTAATTTCCAGATGTTTTTTTAAAGAACATTTATTGATTGCTTAAAGTTCTACAAATACTACAAACTAAATGTAGAATGTGTAAAAAATTTTCAAAAGAAATAAAAATCAATCACGATTTTACCATCCAATCTTTTATAGTTTTCTATGTCTCTCTAGATTCATTTGTGTAAGTATTTTTTATATTATGACAGGAGCAGATTGTATATAAAATTTTATATCTTGCTTTTTTCATCATCTTATTCCTAGACTTTTCCTTCAAATCATTCATTAAAATGTTTTCAAAAGTATGATACAATGATTGCATATTACTCTATCATGAGGATGTACCATGCTTAAGTATCTTATATAATAATACGAGAATGGTTAGGTTATTTTTATTTCCAATCATTTCTTCATTAAAATCAATGTATATCCTTGTACACAAATCATTAAACAAATGTTGATTATTTCCTTAGGATAAATTCTCATAAGTGGAATTACTGAGTCAAAGGCTGTGGGTATTTTAAAAATTCAATACACAATATTTTTCCAGAAAGGCTGTGTCAAATTACGCCCCAAACAGTTTACATAAAAATAGTTGTCTTCTGCACCCTCAGCAGCAATGAGAATAGCCATTTATCATCTTGCCAATATGATAGGCCAAAAATAAAAAGACATTGCATTTTGGTTTCAATTTGCATTTCTTTGATTACTAGACTAGTGAGGCTGAACACAAAATTATTGGACATTAATTTTTCCCCATGAATTGTATGTTCATATCCTTTGCAAATTTTTCTCTTTGAGTAAGGTATTTTTCTAATAGCTCATAATGATCTTTCTATGTTAAGAACAACCTAAAGGGATAAAGTTTCAAAACCAAGAAGCAAGGAAAACACAGTTCTTTTATTGTTATTTCTCTTCTACCTGGTCAGTCTCAATCTGTTATTGTTATCACTGAAAGCACCTGAAAAGAGTTTCACCTCCGTATCAAAAAATGTGCGAACAAATTTGTATAGGGGTTGCCTAATTAATTCCACAAAGAGATATTTATATTTTAAAAAATTCCCCAGAAGATTCTGATAATCAGTCAGGTTCGGGAACATTGCCACCTGGAACAGCTAACCTAGAGGAAAATAAATCTAAGGTTTAGAAATGGGTCCTTTGGAAATTTAAAGAATCAGTCTCTCTAATGTGTCCATCTTTTGTAGGAGCTTCAACTCAGCAGACAGATCGTGAAGAGATGGTGACACTCCAAGCACTGCTCTCAAAGAGTGTGATGGGAAAGGAGACATATACTTTTCTTTCTATACCAGTGGCAACCAAGAAAAACATGGATCCATGTTGCAGAACACACTGCTATGAACATGGACATTTTCTTTTTTTCATTTCTTGTGCAATAAGGTTCAGTGATACATGATCCCAGGTGCCTCTCTCTTCTATGGTATAATTTGTTTAGCCGAAGCTTCTTGCCAAGAAACATGTCTCTTAGGAGAAAATTCAGCAAACACAACTGCAAAGGCAATTAGCTTTATTATAATTACTGTACTTGCCTAGTAACCACCACACAAATGCCTGGAATCCATCATTCTCACTCAGGTTGGACTGGGAAGTCTAGGAAATAAGAAAATATACTAGGTACAGAGACCAGAGCTACATGCAAGGTGCCGAGATACGAGGGAAATATTTATGTTACCCGTTTTCCTCCTCTCTTCGCTTTCGAAATCCTTGTGTTACAAAAGGATCTGAATTTATTTAATTATTAATACATGCCTGATAACTGAGCCCCAATGGCAAGTAGTGAATATAAATGATTTGTGAGCTGATTCTTACCACCTGCTTTGCTGACATGAAAGTGCAAATAAATATCCCCACAGACACCAGAGCAATGGAGGTATATTTGAATATACTGTATCTGCAAAAATAAGAACAAAAACACCTTAGGAAAGCACAGATACGAATTTCCAAGGATAATTACGATCAGATGGTGCATGAAAGTACAAATCACTATGACTGAGAGGATCACTTTCCAGCAGAGTCCATGTAAGTGTGTAAACAAAGGAATCGGGATACCGACTGGTTTCTAAACAACACTCTCCTTGGTGTTGTTTAAAATAATTTGTTTCTAATAGTTTGTTGACCAATAGATTATTTCATCAGAAAACAAAAACAGAAACAGACACAGACCAGACATAATGTTCCATTCTGTTCTCAAGAGTCCAAATGAAAGCCTGACCTACACTTAACTGGGATCTCTTGCTTTTCCCGTCTTTAAGGAGCCCAAACCTGAGTCATGAGACACACACCATGCAAGAGGAAGAACAGACAATCAAGTACAAATAGCAAGATTCCATATTCAGAAAATAATCCAATCATCCATCCTCTGGGGAGGGTATTTTTTTAAAAAAAATCTCTGAATGACTTAGTGTTGTTTTTAAATGTTGGCATAGTTGGATAAAGGGTGGAATATTCAATTTATCGAACTATGGGCAGTAAGAACAGTGGCATTTCACATTAACTAAAATAGCCTCATTAGCATCCCTCTCAGATTCTTGGTGATTAAGCAAAAGGCCTCAGGCGAGAATTAAAAGAAATTCAACTTAGAAGATGAACCATCCGAAGTATTTTAGTTACATACATTGTATCGTTCTGGTCATAGTACCTAATAAAAGGCCAACAAAACTGGATAAGCAGCAGAGAAAGGGACGAAAAGGGCCAAGAGGACCATGTAGAGGAGAGGGGTGGCCGGAAGAAGCAGGCGTTACTGGAGATAGATGTAAAAAATAATGCAATTCTTCAGTCTGGAGAGATCATGATGCAGAGGCTTATAGCTCAGGCCCCGAAAATAATGAAAGGCCTGGTTGTGGTGAATATAGATGTGGTCTTCACATCCTGGAAGGAGCAGCACACTATGAACTTGGGGGCCTTCTACCCAAGATAAATACAAGGAGATACTAATTTACTAATTCACTATGTTGGATAGTTAACTTATGGAAATGCCTGCTCTACGGGTGGTACACATAGAAAAAAAGAGTCAAAAAGCCTTAGCTAGATTCAAGATGACAGACTCAAAACAAGTTCTTAAGGGAAACAGATGTTTGAGAAAGACCCCTGATATTTTTGGGCAATATCAGGAGAATATAATTTCTTTTATAATATGTTCTGTATCTCTGTTATGGGCCAAAATCAAAGGTTGGGAAGGACTACAGGCCTGTCCCAAGGTGAATTCTATGCTACCAAGAAGCACAATGGTCACTCCAAATGTAGTAAACCTGACCACATACATGTATGCTAAATGCAGAGAACCTGGAAGAAGGAGCAACTGCAGTGGAATTTAACAGGGAATACATACATAAGCCTCAGGAGATAATACATCCATGACAAGGAACCCAGTAAGACAGGGTAATTGTCCTTTTTATGACACAGCCCTTATTACTTAAAAACTCTAGGTTCCTACATTCTGAATTGCTGGGGTTGCATACTGAATACATTGCCATCAACTTGTACAATTTTGGTCTTAACAGTGAGAGTGAACTTGCCCTGAGAAATTTTCTAGAGTGTACATGCTGTCCCTCCCCAGTGTCCCTCCTCCTTGGAAGTGAGGGGTGAGGCTCAGAAAGAAGGTGGGAAAAAAGTACTTTGAGAAAGCATCCCAGAGAGAGCTACCCCAGAGAGAGCTACTGGTGACAGTCACAAAGAACAGTCCTGAATCTTTTCATTCCATCTTCTTGGCTATTTAGGCCTTTGTTAGGAATTTGCTTTTAAATACGAACGATTACTCCTTAGTTCATTACACTGTACTGATAAGCACCTTCTAGGATAGCACCATCCCACAGAATTTCTGCGATAGCGGAAATGTTCCATATCTGGGTTCTCCAGTATGGTCACAACCAGCCACATGTGGCTACTGAGCATTTAAAATGTCACTGGTGAGATATCAGTGAGACACTAGTGAGACTGAGAAACTAAATATTTAATTTTATTTAATTTTGAATAATTGAACTGTAAATGTAAATGATCACATGGCTAGTGATGCCCATACTGCATAGTGAATGAAGTTCTATATCAATTGGCTTCACAGGTTAGTACGGTACTAAAATTCAATGATGACAAGAGCTAACAGTTCTACACTGAGAAAAGGCTGCTCCAAACCCACAGGTGGGGCCTTTTACCTGGGCAACTGCTTTAGGAAATTGCATCCTTGTGTACCACTGTGAAAGGAAGAACTAAGAAAAAAAGGCACCCAGCTGAGAACTAACTTATCAGCACTGTGGGAAACGAAATCCAGATGACTAGCTTATGGATGGTGGCTCAGGATATCATTCTGTACATGAAATATAAAAGTGTACCATTTACCTTTTCTTCAAAATGATAATTCCTAGAACCATGTTGGCAATTAGAGAGCCCTGTAAAAGAAGACAAAAGTACTAGAGTTTTAGTGCACTAGGGGAAGAAAACAACATAATTCAAGATGAATATAAACACAGACAATGGTGAAAAACATGGAATGAAGAAGGCTAGGATGAATAATTAATGAGGTTCAGTTGTTCTTACCATGGCAAAAAGTATAGACCATAAAAATATATCATGTAAAATAATAAAACCTTTTAAAGATGACAACGAGAATAAAATGATCAACTCTCAATAATTTGTCATAGTGGAAGGTAGGGTTAGCAGGAATAAATGATATTATAGATTTATTTTGTCAAATGTTCGATCTATCTAATTTATATGAGCTTTTACTAATCATCTCTCCACGCCTAATTTTAATGAAAGAAGTCATGCAAGGAAGGATCTCTCTCTGCTCTGGAAAGGTATCACTCGATCAACAAGTGTTTATTGAAAGTCTACCATGTGTTTAATGCTTTGAAGGTCACCTTAATAATTAAAATTAGCTCTGGAAAGTCCCTTCAGGAATAGCACATTCAATTTCAATTTCACAAAAATCTCAAGCCACTCGGAATGTTATCCTTCCAGTTATCACCCATTTTGCATTCTTCTGCAATCCTAACTACATTCCCCTTGAAGATTTTCCTGCTTTTCAGGAAACACTATTCTTGTTTATATACACACAGATCTCTCACCATACATTAGTCAAAGAAGAAAACCTGTACTGCTTTGGGAGAAACTCTACCTTCCTTAGGAATTTCCCTTTATGACCTCAAGTTTCTCCTTCAAAAAAAATCAGAAAAGAGAAGAACCTGTTTCATGTAGTAGAAGTAAATGTAATTTTATGGAAAAAAGAAGTGGTAAGAAATAAGTTAAGTAACATTAATAGCGAAATTGAATATAAAATGAACCAGATGGAGAAAATTAAAGGTAAAATCTGTTTCCCACGGAAATTTTGATTTTATTATTACTTATCCATTAGGCATCAGATAAATAAAGGTAAACCATCCACTTTCAGATTTCTCTCTTTTTGCCTTAATTCTTAGATGAAAGCCAACCTTGCTCACTCATTCACAAAACTATTCTTATCCCCTAGACTTTACTTATTACAAGACCTTTCTACTTTTGCCATATGTTCAATCTACCTACTTAATTATATTTTTCAGAAGAACATACACATGTGAGCTGGCAACACTTACAGATCTAAATATCATATGCAGAGGCATGGCAATGTTGAGATTCAGGGCATAGTTGTTCACCACGCTGACAGTGAAGAACATGGTTACCATTACAACATAGTACCTGAAATGCAGAGAGAGCAGCACATCACATAGAATCTACTATTTCAAGAAAATGAAATATAGAAAGAAATATATATTTCTGGTTAAAAAAGTATTTTTATTTCCTCTGCATTAAAAATTGTATCACTCTTATCATGTGAAGTCAAATATTAAGTACATATAAAAATACTTCACAAAGCCAGACCTAACATGTAGAAAAGTTTGAATTACAGAATATGTTTAAAAAAACATTATTTTAATATTTTCCAAGTTTACACAGCAACTTAAAACTAAGTTGTAAAAATGTTACCTAATGGACATCAGTAGATTTTTTAAGTGGATGATTTTTTATTATTGCATCAGTTCTTCGTACATAATTTTCATTTACATCTAAGAACTTGAAATGGGTTAATTATCTCAAATATTTCTTCTCTATACTTGCTTATCCTATTACTTTTCACTATTTCTAAAGCAAAGCTCTGCTAAGTCTAGGGTTACTTTCAGCCTAGCAACTGTTGAAATTATCCCATATTCCAAATCGGTGGCCTGTGAATTAATGAGGACATGATTCGACTTACATAGATTTTTCTTTAAAATCAGGGTACCTGCTTTTTCAGAGTTTATAGCTCTTAAAATAAAAACAAAAACTAAAAAAAAAAAAAAATCCAGTAACCCTAATAATTTAGAAAGATAAAGGAATAAATACAAATGAATAATTATAAACAGATAAACAAATTAAACAAACAATTTTATAGTTGTACATCCCCGTTGTGATCTAGAAAATACATAAGATGCCTTTCATACATGTTAGGTTAAACCATATAAAAGTGCCGTGCTGTTTATAGGTCAAAAAAGGTTGAATATCAGCAATTTCATATAATTCAACTTAATATACCCAGTAAGAGAAAAAATAGTATTTAAAATAAATGGTTAATGAATGCAGGGCAAAAGCAAATAAGTGGTTCCATGTGCTTCAGGAAATGCTGATCTTTGAGGAGATTCCCAACCATTTTCTACCTCTGCACATCTGAAGAATATGACACTGCTGAGTCCCAAGCTGTCTTCTCTGACAAGAACCGATTCTGTGTTGCTGGGTAGATTTGGAGCTATGGAATACGACAGGCAGCCAAGCCACATCTACATTAACACACTTTGGAAAGTTTGAGAAGGCTGACAACGAATGCAGAACTCAGTATTTCATACATGCAAAATTACTACCAACAGCTTCTTGACAGCTTCTATATAATATACTATTGGTGACTTCACAAAGTTTCTTGCCAAATTTTCTCAGTCCTGTCTTGAAGAGGTGCCATTTGGAGATAAAGAGAGTTAGTTTGTCAAGGTCTTTCAGGATAATTAATTCAATTATTCCACATTGCTCAATAGCACTGCCTAGAAATCACTTATGGGGATGAATGACATGAGCAAGATTCTGATTATAGCTTCGCATACGGAAAATAAAAATAGACACCACACACAGGACACACATGGGAGTATGGCTGTTAGGGCAAGATCTCGGGGAGCTCAAAGCACATGTTGGGGAGTTTGGACTTTATTCTAAACATTGTGGTCACTGCTAGAGGAGGGTGACATGATAAAATGGCAGAAGATGAAATGGATGGATGACGAGGTGGGAGGCAGGGAGGCCAGCCAGCTAGGACACTATCATAAAAGTTAGGCTGACAGGGGCAGAGGGCATGGGCAGAGAGAATGGGAGGATGCAGGGAAAGGCCAGAGGGGTCAAAAATGCTGGGCTGCTACTGTGATGTAAATGTGATGGTCTACAGGAGCAGAAAGTTTATGCAGACTGTAAAGCCAATGAAAAGCAAACAACAAAATATTTCGGATATTTAGCATCTCATTGGGAAACTTAAAAGTACAATATTAATAAGAAAATTCAGCCAGATTTTCTACAGTAGGCTATTCATTCTTTTGCAGGAATGCTGCAAAAGAACACCAACAAGGATGAACCTGAACTTTAGTACTTGGATATATTCACACCAGAAAGTCTCTCTCAAAGGGAGCAAGAGATATCATCCTGCTACATACTCACAAAAGGATGGATTACACTCTTTTTTTTTTTTTTTTTTGAGACAGAGTTGCTCTGTCACTGGGGCTAGAGTGCAGTGGTGTCATCCTAGCTCACATCAACCTCAAACTCCTAGGCTCAAGCGATCCTCCTGCCTCAGCCTCCCAAGTAGCTGGGACCACAGGTGCATGCCACCACACTTGGCTAATTTTTTCTATTTTTAGTGGGGACGGGTCTCACATTGTTCAGGCTGGTCTCAAACTCCTGAGCTCAAGTGATCCTTCTGCCTCAGCCTCCCAGAATGCTAGGATTACAGGCATGAGCCACCGCGCCCAGCCTGGATTTTACTTTTATCTCAAGTCTCTCAAAGCAAGAATGCTGAGTTTTCAATACATTGTTTATTATAAGAACTGCCCTGTTTTCTATTTGGCCCCTTGAGTACAGTTATGCAAATTTGGACTAATGGGACTGAGGTCTGGCATCAACAATTAGGACTTAGCTTGCCACTCTTTTTTTTTTTAATTAAGATGAAATTCATGTAACAAAAAATTAACCATTTTAAAGTGAATAATTCAGTGGCATTTGGTATATTCACAATGTTGTATAACTATCACCTCTATTTATTTGCAAAAGACATTCATTTTTAAAATGGAACAATGATTCCACTCTTAGCACGTTTGATAACTTACCAACACAGAGGACAGCAAAACAATTACTAAAAATTTGTGATCACACTAGGCTTCTTACTGACCCTATGTTATACACACATACACCACACCACACACACATACACACACACACACACACACACACACACACTCTCTCTCTCTCTCTTTCTCTCTCTCTCTCTCTCTCTCTCTCTCTCTTTCTTGTGTCCATCAAAGTTATTTTAAATCTTGTGGCAGGAATTTTATTCTAAAAATAAGCTCCCTGTAGCTTCACAACATATTAACTTCAGAAAATAAATTATTCTGCTGATATCTTTGATATAAATCTTATAAAAGAATGTCTCACACTCCTTTTATACAGGTACCACCTCTTAACTTTAAAAAAAAAAAAAATTAAAAGCTAAAAGACTTCAACGTGCCATACCTTATTGGGATAGCTGGCGGCTTCCTTCCCAAATCAGCTTCAAAGAGGAAGCCTTCCACAGCAATAAATAAAAATTGTGCGAATGTCACGATGTTCCCACATCCTGGGTGCTTCCTGTATAGTGAATAACAAAAAGGGGGAAAAAAGGCACCAAAACTGAGATAGAGGGCACTAAAATGCGTTATTAGTTCCAGAACAACAGGGAGGGTAGATTTCTATTACCCACTGGCCTTTATTTTGGTTTTTATATCCCAAGGATCACACACATTTAGCGTTTATCTCATAGGGAAGAATGTCAGCTTTCTTACACTCTTTCCTAGGTGTAGCAGGCCATGAAGGACCGTTATTCTGCCACACTTGTTCCTAGAACTGTGCTACAGCTTTCCTAGTAAACTGCAGGAAATTGGTCATATGTTCTCATTGGGATCCTCACTTCACCAAAAGGCCTTTAGTCCGGATCCTAGTCAGTCAGCTGAGGTAGCAAAGTCCAAGGACAGAAATATGCTCGGGTCTCCTGCAATGTTTGTATATCCCTCCTGACCAGGAATCACCGAGACTGCTATCAAATGAAGAAATGTACCCAGTGTTGATGACAGGGACATTACTTTAGGTAGTAACCCAAGCGGGCAGAACTGATTCTTCAGATAGTGGGTAATCGTACTCTTTTTACAAGTATAAAGCACAGATATGCACAGTACATAAACCAGTATAGAACATACCTACGGAGGGGTGGTTAAGGAAAAAAAAATCTAGAAAGCATTCGGGGGAGGAGGTGGAGGCAATAATGAAAACAAGACTGAGAAACACTGCTATAGACTACTGGAATATATTAGGCACTCAAAAAAATGTGAGTGGAATTCAACGTCTTCAGTGATCTATGTACTTCTCGGGGAGTCTTCCATAGTGACTGTTAGGAACAAGTTTATATAATAGAAAAATTCCTTTTGACATCCCCCTTGAGGCATTCTGTGAAAATTAGTCGCTTAAAATGTTTATGATTTTCTTCAGCTTGTCCTCTATTCAGTTCTGCTCAATCACTGGAGGAAGAACAAAGTGACCAGTTATCTTTGTCCTCCCGAAGCTTCTAGATTTCATATACAACTTATATTCACCAGCCTTCATATTCTGGATTTTCATCTTTTAAAATATATTCTGCTTTCTATTTGGGGTGGATTTTCATCTTGACCAGAGTCATTCACCTGAAGCTAGTGCGTAGAGGGATTTGTTAGATTATTACTTATTAACATAATGGTATTTATCAAAAACAACTCCATTCTCCATTGGTGGTGTTAATATTGAACAGCTATGCCAAGATACACAAATTCTTAAATATACCTATCAGGCATAAAAATAGACAACCCCAGGCATAACCCATGCTTGTGCAGAGCTGGGCCTACTAGCTGAAGCAGAACTGTTGCTACTCTAAGCTCTGTTGCCTTTGAAGAGTTCCTTGAAAACTATTGCTTTACATTCAATTCAACAATTTCTCTTTTAGCATTTCGTATGTTCAAGGGACAAGGCTAAATGTTGCAGGAATCCATAAATAATCACATAAGACATTTATCTCATTCAAGGAGCTAATTAAAACCATTAGCCTAAATATGAGCAATAGGAGAAGGAAATTTAACTCTAGATGGTTGCTAGCACAGTGCCTTGCAACTCTGGCCAGGCTGCTCCTTAAAACCCGACATGCCTTTCTCCCACTTCTGACTTGATTAGATTGGGGGAGGGCTCTGGAATCTATACTCTTATAAAGCCTACCACTTGATGCTAATGTGTGGCCAGAGCTGAGAACCACCAGTCTAGGTCTGGGGAAAGGGCCAAGGGTGTGTGCGTGTGTGTGTGTGTGTGTGTGTGTGTGTGTGTATGTGTGTGTGCACACACACGTGTTTGTAAGATGCACAAATCCTCACGTGCTGACACAAGGTTGAGAACCACTGTGCTCTATCACGGTTAAAAGTATACACTGACATGTGACATCCAGCTCTGTCATTTACCATATGACAGGGGAAGGTAATTATCTAAGTCTAGTTTCTTATCTTTAAAATGGGATATTAGTGCCTATCTCATTGGTTTATTGTAGAGTAGAAGAACCAGTTCCTGAAAGTCTAGTTTCTTATCTTTAAAATGAGAACAGTATTAGTGCCTATCTCATTGGTTTATTGTAAAGTAGATGAGCCAGTCCCTGAAAAGCACTTAACACAGTGCCTGCCAAAGAGTGAAAAAGGCAAACAGAACCACGATGGCTAGTATTAGGACCTTGCATATTGAAAGCTCTTTAATCTAAGTATGGTCACCCTTTTAAAGACATTCACATTGACCAACTTTTCTCATCTATAAAAGGAAAATGATATATTATTGTTGCAGTGAGAACTCAATGAGAAAATACACGTGAAGTGCAAGATTTAACTTTGGGTTAAACACAAGACTTAACCAAAAAGAGGCTCAAAAGTTTTCTTGTTTTCCCTTCTATTTTTCTCTTTACTAAAAGCTTAGGCCAATTAAAGAATAATTACCAAGAACTGATTATGCATAAAGTTAGGTGGGAGCTTCAAGAGACCTCTTAAATGAGACCTGGTCCCTGCCCTCAAGAAGATGATGAGGGAACCAAACTTGAAAAATGAGATGGTAAAAATCCAGTGCCACAGCAGGGACAGTTGGAGGACAGACCGTGTCCCATTCATCTTTGTCTCTCCTCTTTTGGGGCAGTGTCAGGCCTTCACTCAAGTAAGTGAACGAATCAGAGGATGTTTTACTTTAAGCAAATGTGATCTAGAATGTTAAGATTTGTACAAAAGATACAAAGACGATTTATTTTAAAAAAATTCACTTTATATGTGTACTGTCCATAGGATTTTTTAAAAATGCATCCTAATACTTTTTAATTTTAACTTTATTTTATGGAGGTGGGTATTATGATGCCCATTTCATTGCTAAAGACACTGAGGGCCACATGGCACCAAGTTAAATAAATCTTCCAGAATTAGATGGCAAATAAATGTTGTTTGCAGATACCCTTATTATTATCGCAATTCAGTGGTTTTTGTGAGTTTTTAGTTGTGCAATTATCACCACTATCTAATTTTAGCACACTCCCAAAAGATATCCCATACTCATTGTAAGTCACTCCCCATTTCTCCTTTCTCCTAGTCCTCTGACAACTCTAATCTACTTTTTGTCTCTATTTCCATAGAATTTTAAAATCTCCCTAATGTACTCACATAATTTAATTTTTAAAAAAACAACTTGTAAAGCTTTTTAAGAATACATTGTTTATAGCTACCAATGGAATTATTTATTTTAGCTTGAATAATTCATTTTAAAACTTTAGAGTAAAAACTTAGATCCTTTAATCTCTTTTCTTGAACTTTATTCCTCAGAAATTCAATTGCTAACTGCAGTTTCTCTGACTTTGAATTCTCTTTGGCAAGAATTCAAAGTTTTATTTTCAAAAAATGCAACTGTGAAGAGATGGAATTGAGCAGATAGTTTATGCCTTTTGTATTTCTTTTGCTGAATTTAGGAAACTTCCTTATTTAATTCAAGATCAGGCACTTGGTTGAAAAATAAAATGTTTCAGACGTTTTCCTGATGTGAGATGTACAGTATCTTGCCTAGTTAGTTAGCTGATGTTAATATCTGATAATAGCTGCTGTTTATATCTCGTTTCCAAGGTATAAGCTCCCTAATGAGGGGGGTCAAGGCACTCATTCATTACTACTTGTCTGCACTGTCCACTGCATTGTGTTTTATATTTTATTATTGGTCCCAATTATAGGTATAAAAATCAGAAAGAAAAGCTAAATTTATTTTCCAATTTGGTAAAAATGATTAAAAATGTTCTCTTCTGCCCTCAAGTCACTTTAGCATTTATATTTAGTGTTCTACTTGCTACTTGTTAG
Source organism: Propithecus coquereli (assembly GCF_000956105.1). Lineage (NCBI taxonomy): Eukaryota > Metazoa > Chordata > Mammalia > Primates > Indriidae > Propithecus > Propithecus coquereli. Next base: position 1,820,364 of record NW_012149008.1, read on the forward strand.
GGCACTTAATGATTCCAAGGAAGTCATATAAAAAGCACAGTTCCTGCTCTATAAAAATTTATGAGCTTTCTACTATGATGTCCCAAGATAAAGTCACAAGTGCCAAGGCCATATCTAGAAAGAACTTTAAAGACCATCTGGTCCAACCAGCTCTTATTTTATTGATCTGTAACATGAGAAGTCATGACTTGCCTAAGCAAATTTGGAAAAGGCTGCTACTCAGTCTTGGGTACCATTGATTTTATTGATAAATGTACCTGTTTACCACTTTATGAAAACCCACTGTTTAATGCAAAAATGCAGATTTACAAAAAAAGATAAATAGGGAGTGATGATTATTTACAAATTATTCAAAGTATTCTAAATAGATGCTCCTGTAATGTACAACATCATTTTGTAAAGTTAGATTTATCCACAACTTTTCAGGAACATCTCATAAAACAAGATGTATCTATACTGAAATCAAGTTGTTAGAAAAGGAAGCCTCTATGAATGTGTTTTAGGCTTTATATATGCATCTCATTTCATTCTTCAAAACTCTGGGAGGCTAGTAGAACTATCATCCCCTTTTATAGTTGAGACAAACTAGGGGAGATGAAGTAATTTAGTCAAGGGCTTACAAACTAGTAATGAGGAGCTTCAGTTGCTTGCATATTCTGATGTCATACAGCCTTTGGCAAGATTTAATTTAATGGCATATTCAGCATGAATATTACACTGTTATTCTCTGACCTTCATTTACAAGGCTGGCCTGATATCACTTTTTTATATTTTTAAATCAGTTTCCAAAGTGTCCTTACTTTGAAGTGTATCAGACTTACAGTTGGATACAATTTTTATTTCATTTTCATATCTCTTACCACCTACTCCCGAGACAAACAACAGATCTTTATCAATACTTTCTGCATACTTAAGCTCTGTAACAGCAAAAGTTAACCCAACACAGAGTTTACCTTAAGTAAACCAGTTGCTTGAGAATGACTTAACTAATGGTACCAAATAACATACACTTGTAGTTGGCACCACATGACCAAAATCTATAGGCTGCTTAAGTTCAAAAATAAGGGGAAGGTTGAAAAAGGTATTGGACTAGGGGTTCAGACATCTTGGATTCCATTTCTGGCTCGGCCACTTAACAAGTAGTGAAAGGCCACTTAACTTCTTTGGATCTGTTTGATTTTTAGCAAAACAATGATTATAATTCTTGACCTATCTCATGCACAGAATTGTTCAGATGGTTAATGGAGATACAGGTTGAGCATCCCTAATCTGAAAATCCAAAATCCAAAAAGCTCCAAAATCCAAAATTTTTCAAGCACCAACATAACTCCACAAGTGAAATTCCACACCTGATAGCTTTGCTTTCTGATGGTTCAATGTACATAGACTGTGTTTCATGTACAAAGTAATTATTAAAAATATTGTATGAAATTACTTTCAGGCTACATGTATAAGTTGTATATGAAACATAAATGAATTTCATGTTTAGACTTGGGTCCCATCCCCAAAACTCATTATGCATATGCAAATATTCCAAAATCTTAAAAAACTCGAAATCTGAAGCATTTTTGGTCCTAATCATTTCGGATAAGGGATACTCAACCTGTAATGAATAGCCTCAGAAACATGGAGCTAGAAAGCACTACAGGTATTCTTTTACAGCTGGGAAAAGGAAGCCCAGAGAGGCTAAGTGACTTGAAAAGGCCACACAGCCAGTGGATGACAGAGTCATGATTGAAATTCGTTAACACTGAGCTTTTTAGTCCTGAGCCTTTTCCACTCCACCTGTTGTCTCTTCTGTAACAGCTTCTACCCATTGAATTTGTACATTCTTACTCAATATTATTGTAAGCTACTTACACAAAGCCAATCTAGTTTCCCTTTGGGAAAATGTCACAGCCATTTTTAATTTATAAAGTTATATTTCAAAATGCATGCTTCCGAATTTAAAGATTATAATATCTTAAAGCTGGAAATGATTTCTCGGGTCATTGGACCAATCTTCTACATAAGAATCTGTTCTACCACATCATTGACATGTATGTCTGGGCCAAGTCCTCATAACCATCTCTAAGGCCAATATAACAAATGCTTTGCAGGATACTTTAATACAAATGAAACTTTCTTTGCAGCATGTATAAAATCAGACTGCTTTATAAGCCAAAATGCTTTGCTCAAGCCAAGCATGTGCCATTAACAGGATCAAGAAAAGAGCCGGAGTTGTACAGGAAGGAAGTGAGACGTAGTTGGGTGGAGAAACCTTGCTTCTGTCACTAGCTCTCCTCCGACCTTGGACCAGTCACGTGAAAAATTCTCTTGGTTTCCGTTCCCTCAGACTGTGGAAAAGGGTGATGACAGCAACACCCTGAGTGCTCCCCTTATCGGGATACTGTGAAACTGTTAGGCGGGACGGCGGACGGTGCGCAGGATTACGGAGTAGCAGACTCAGCGGGATCCCAGGCTGCCCAGACCCAACGGGGGGCTCAGGAAGCCCTGCTCCGGGCCCTGCACGCAACAGACAGGGGACGAAGCGGGGGCGCGTCCCAGGGGACGGCGCGCGGGAGCACCTCTCCTCTGGCTTCCTCAGACCCGCCCAGGGAGCCAGCCCAGGTGCGGCCCGAACGGGTCACTCACCGAGCCAGGAGCTCTAGGAAGATCACGTTACTGCAGCAGCCTGCAAACACCAGGCCCACCGCGAAGGCCGGGCGCATGGCTGGAGCAGGGGAAGGGGAGCGAGCGCGCAGAGGAAGCGCCCGCCTATACCGCTACCCCAGGAAGCCGGCCAGCTGCCCCCGCCGCGGCACAGAACATCGCACGGTCCCGGAGCGCCGCTCTCTCCGGGGACCGCCGCAGTCTCCCCTTCCCCCGCGGCCGCCACCGACGCTGCCAGCTGAGGAGCTGTAGTTCGCAATCAGCCCCGGCCCCATTCATCCGAGGGGGCGTCCAAGTCCCGGCCAGACTACACGTCCCAGGATGCCGCGCGCCCTTACGTCGGGCGGTGTCGTGGACCCGCCTCTGCCAGGAACCTCCGCCAAAGAGGAGAGGGGCCAAGTGCCCGGCATGCCTCGCGTGATCAGAGGCCGCGGGGCGTGCTGGGAAACGAAGTCCCAACGCTGTCAATGCTTCTTAGGAGACCGCCAAGAGCTCAGAAAGGGGTTAGTCCACCACGGCCACAGCAAACTCGCAGCTGGCGGCACTAGAACTACAGACCTGTGACTATGCCTTGGAGGTGGTGTTGTAGCATCTGAAGCGATTCTCCTGAACTGAGTGAAAGGAGAAATTCTGAGCTTACCTCTCTACCTCTAGAAAAGAATAGGGGACTCGGAAGTTTGGAGGTTGAATCCCGGCTTATCAGCGCCGCTATCTCAGGCAACTTCTCCAAGCCTCAGTCTCACCGTAGGTAAAGTTGGGAACAGTAACGCCTATCTCTCCAGGGTGTTGGGAGAATTAAAAGATATGGTCAATGAAAAGCCTAACATAGTAAATTTATTGCTTTACGTTATTATTATTGGTGAGGCACCCAGCACTCTTTGACTCTGTGAGCAACTCTAGGGTAAGGACTTTGTTTCATTCATTTTGTAATGTGCCAGCACTGCGTTCGTTCAAGGTGGGAGCTCATTAAATATTGAATTTAACTGGTAGTAGGCCTTCTATTCGTGTTAGTTCTTGTTCCTACTCACCTTTTTAAGGCAGCGGTTTTCACAGTCTAGAATGCATTAGACTTACCTGGGGTACTTGTTAAAATTGAAAGTTTCTGCCTGTAATCTCTGCTACTTGGGAGACCGAGGCTCCTGCTTGAGCCCAGGAGTTTGAGATCAGCCTGGGCAATATAGCAAGATGCTGTTTCTTAAAAACAAACAAACAAACAAGTTTTTAGAACCCATACACAAGGATTCTGATTTGGTAGTTTGAAGTGAGACCCAGTAATCTGCACTTATAACAAAAACTCAGATGATTCTGATGTGGTCTCCAGGCCACAAATTGGGAAAAACCATTTTGAAATATGTTGTGGATCTTGAGAAAGACTTCAAACTGTTCATGTCTCACAGGAAATAGCAAAAACCCTATATATTTTATATATATATAAACTTCTAAATAGCAAAAACCCTATTCTATATATTAAATAAAATTCCAAAAACCCATGTACTTTGCTATTGCTGTTGGATTCAATTACAACTTAAATGTATGATGTAGTAAAATACTGAGCAGTAGTGCTAACATTTTATACTTGGCATTGGGAAACAGAAATGAGGTGTAAATATGTTTTTTCCATTAAAAAACCATCTTGGCCCAGCACAGTGGCTCACACCTGTAACACTAGCACTCTGGGAGGCCAAAGCTAGAGGATCGCTTGAGCTCAGGAGTTCAAGACTAGCCTGAGCCCTGAGCAAGAGTGAGACACTGTCTCTACTAAAAATAGAAAAAAAAAAAAATTAGCTGGGCGTGGTGGTGCACACCTGTTGTCCCAGCAACTACTCCGGCAGGCTGAGGCAGGAGGATCGCTTGAGCCCAAGAGTTTGAGGTTGCTGTGAGCTAGGCTGATGCCATGGCACTCTAGCCTGGGCAACAGAGTGAGACTCTGTCTCAAAAAAAAAGAAAAAAGAAAACAACAACAACAACAAAATAACAAAAAACAGTCTTGCTGGGTGGACAAGGCATGCATACATATTTTACAAATAAATAACAGTGCAGCTCTATCCTGTGTACACAATATGTGCTTAACAAACATTTGCTGACTGAGTGAATAAGAGTTACATTGATCCTAGCACTCTGGGAGGCCGAGGCAGGCGGATTGTTTGAGCTCAGGAGTTCGAAACCAGCCTGAGCAAGAGCGAGACCCAGTGTCTACTAAAAATAGAAAGAAATTAATCGGACAACTAAAAATATATAGAAAAAATTAGCCGGGCATGGTGGCACATGCCTGTAGTCCCAGCTACTTGGGAGGCTGAGGCAGAAGGATCACTTGAGCCCAGGAGTTTGAGGTTGCTGTGAGCTAGGCTGACACCATGGCACTCACTCTAGCCCAGGCAACAAAAGTGAGACTCTGTCTCAAAAAAAAAAAAAAAAAAAAAAGAGTTGCATTGAATGGCTCAAATTGTAAATGCTGTGAGAATTCAATTGGAAGAAGAGGGAAATGTGCCTTCTTTTCACCATTAAAGATCTGATTGCTGATATAGGCATTTTTGACACCAGTGCCTGGACATTGGTAGTTTTCAAAGCTCCCTAGGTGATTTGATTGTGCGATTAAGGTTGAGAACCATTGAAGTGAAGGAAGGAAATATCCTAAAGGACTGGGATTAGGGACAGTATCAATAGGTCACCTTTAAGGCTGCACCTCAGCCCAATTAAATCAGAATTGCTGGGAGTGAGACTTGGGTATCAGTCGTCTTTAAAATGATTCCAATGTACAGGCAAGGTTGAGCCCACTGCTTTACTTTAACTCTCAGTGGTTCTCAAACATGGTTGCATAACAGAGTCACACAGAAACTTTTTTTTAAAGCACCAGTCCCTCTTCAGACCAAGTAAAGCAGGCTGTCTGAGAGTGAGGCTCAAGCAATGACAATATCTCCACCTCCACTGCAGGTAATTCTGCTAAGAGAAAAGCTGAGCACAGCACCTTTTCCTCTGGGTTTCACTAGAGGTAATTTGTCATCAGGTAGACCTTCATTTTCCATATACCCCCAAAATTTGGAAGCACTTAAAGGATGTTCTAAACATCTCCTATTATATCTCAGATAAAAACCAAAGCATGCCAAAGTGGCTGAACAAAAAAATGGCCCAAGTAATGTCTGCATGTGTTCTGTATCTTCATTCCTTCCTCCATATTTCAGTCTTGATCTGCCGTGGTGCATATTAATTTAACGTGCGTATTCATCACCTGGGGATCTTGTTAAAATGCAGATTCTGAGTCACTAGGCCTGCAGTGTGACCTGAGATTCTGCATTTCTAACAAGCTCCTAGTAATGCTGATGCTACTGATCTGTGGACCATACTTGAAGAACAGAAGCCAGTAAAATAATTGGCTCTGGAGACCTCTTTCTCCTTCCCCTGTCATTGGCTCAGGGAATTCCTGCTGGCAAACCTGTCCTTAGCCTATAATCATACTCAAAGAAACTAACTTATCTTTCTTCTTCCTTCATTTTACCACCAAATATCTTTAAAGAGTAATCTATATTCATAGTTTCTGCTTTTTAAACCTCCAATCAGTTTTTTAAACTACTCTGATCAAAGCCAGATTATTAAAAATAGTCTCATTCACAGCCTTAAATACTCTTTGTTGTTGTTGTTGTGGTTTGTTTTTGAGACTAGGTCTTGCTCTGTTGTCCAGGAATACTTCTTAATTGTCAAAACCATATGCCACAGTCTCACCTTACTTGATCTGGCAGTGACTTTTGACAACGAAAGCCCCACACTTATTGACATTCTCTTGTCCCTCTGTTTCTAAGACATGAGGCTCCTGTTTCTCTTTCAACTTCTCTTACTTAACCCTTTTCAGTTTCCTTTGTGGGCCTTTCCTGCTCTAATCACTGAGTTCTCCTTTCAAAGTTATATCATTTGTTCCCTCCTCTTATTGCCCTGAACACTTTCTCTTGGTGATTTCAACCCTGGAACTTCCACCGTCACCATATGGAACTGTGATCCTATGTGCATGCATGTTGTGTATGTGTGTGTGTGTGTGTGTGTGCACGTGTGTGTATAGCCCCAATCTCCCTCATGTCCTAAATCAAAGTTTCCAATTGCTTTGGAATCCTCACCAAATTTCCTGTAAACCCTTCCACATCAGTGCATACACATTTCATTATCTACCCTCCATCAGAGGCCTTTATTTCTATTAAGGACATTGTCCACCACCTCTTCTCTTTGGGCAAAAATACCTGAAAGATTTCAGTCTTCCCGTCCTTCCCACCACACATTTATTTGCTCTTTATATCCTGTCAATTCAGCCTCACAAGCGTCTCTAGATTCCAGTCTCTCCTTTCCATTCCCGTTGACGTCTAGTTGTGCTCCTGTAAAGGCCTCCTGACATCTTGGTACCTTCAGCCTCTGCCTTCTTCAACCCATTGTCCATGTCGCCTCCAATCGTTCCTCCAAAATCTTCTTCCCTCTGCTATTTTAAGATGTCTGTTCCAATTATCTAGTAAGGCGTAATAAACCACCTTAAAATGTAGTAATTCAAAGCCAGAAACAAAACAAAAACAAAACACCATTTTTCTTACTCACAGTTCTGTATGTTGTGAGAACACACAGCTAGTCTGTTCTCTGTTGGGGTTTCTCATGCAGTTGAGATCACATGTTGGCTGGGGCTGTAGTTATCAGAAGGCTTGACTGGATTGATAGCTGAGATGGCAAGAACAGCTGTCTTCACATGGTCTCTCTTGTGCTGTGCTTCCCACAACATGGCGGATTCAGGATAGTTGGAATTCTTAGAAGGTGACTGTCTTCCCCTAGAGCGAGCATTCCAAGAGATGAAGGCAGAAACTGCAGTGGCCTCAGAAGTCACACAGTGCCACTTGCACCACACTCTATTGGTTCCACAGGACCAACTCTGATTCACTGTGGGAGGGGACTAACAAAGGCATCAGCTGTGTGTTGGAGGGGCATCCTTGAAGACTAGCTATACAATGTTCCTTGGCTCTTTGTTATATAAAATTCACACTCGGTAGGAGGCACACAAACATCACAATCAAGCCTCAGTTTACCTCTTTAGTTTCATCTCTTGCCATGCTCCCCATTGCTACCTGAACTCCAGCCACGTAACACTCTGTTCTCTGAGTTTCCAGTGACTTTCGAAATTCATATCTGTGCACATGCTGTTCTGTCTGCTTGGAACACCCTTTCTCTTCTCTTTCTCTTTAGCCAACTCCTATCTACTCTTTTATGGCAAGAGAGGACAGTGGAGTGAGTAGATACCTCTACACTGTGAGGGAGAAGGTGCTGTGCTATGATGTCACCTTTCTGTGTGTAGCTTTTCCATGCACCATTCGTGGTTCCCTTTGCTATACCTCCAGTACTTGTCCATCCCTCCACTAATCCATTCTTTAAAACATTTATCTTCTTATTTACTTATTGCTTACATATTGTTCCTTCTTATTTCTTTTCTTAATTTTTTGTTAATATCAGGATATTATGGGGGTACAAACGTTTTGGTTACATAAATTGCTTTAGTACTATTTGAGTTGAAGTTATAAGTGTGTCCGTCACCCAGATAGTGTGCGTTGTATCCATTAGGTGTGAATCCACTAATCCATTAATCATGTTGCTTTGTGGTTATCTGTTTTCATGTCAGTCTCCCCCTCCAGACTGTGTCCCTTGTGGACAGGGACCACGAATATCTGATTTATCTATAGAGCCTCAGCATCTTACATGGTGACCAGAACATAATATGCATGTATACTTTTTATTGAATGAATGAATGAGTTTGATTTAATCACTAAATAGTTTACACTACATAAATATGTAATATTTTTCAGCCTAATTTTTAAAATGTAAACATCAAAAATGTACTGCTCAATGAATTTACGTAAACAATGATGTATAACCAACACTGAAGTCCGGAAACAGAGCAGTACTAGCATTCCAGAAGCTCCAATCAGTAACCCCCTCCAAGGGTAACCACTATTCTGACTTTCCAACACCAGAGGTAAGTTTTGTCTGCTTTTGCACTTTACATAAATACAATCATACAATATATTTTCTTTTGTTTCTACTTCTTTCACTCAACATTACATTGTCAGTTCATCTATGTTGTTGTGTGTATTTGTAGTTCATTTAGTCTTACTGCTTTATAGCATTCCTTTGTACGAATATACCACAAGTTATTTATTTGTTCTCTGGGGATAGACAATTTGGCCATTGTGAATAGTGCTACTGTGAAATATCTTGTGCATATCTTTTGGTAAACACATTTCTGTTGGATATCAAGGTATCAATCAAGGCCAGTCAGGAGACAGAAATTATATAGTGATTTGAACAGAAAAAGTTTAATATAAAGAATTATTAACTAGTATCAGAAGATTATAGCTACTATAAAGGGTTCAGTGAACTCCCAAAATTATAGGACTAGCAGATACAGGAAGTGGCTACTACGTAAGAGTGAGGCAGACTACCCAAGGAAAGAAAAAATTTGGGAGTAGGCCCTCTGCCCACCTCCCCAAATTGAGATCAGACCTCATTGAAGATGGTGTGGCTATAGTCCTCTGGCTAGCAGAGAAGTTTGGTGAGGTGCTGATGAAATTCACGAGGAACCACCCTCTGGGGTCCAGCTGGGACACTGGCCACCTCATTGGGAAGCTGCTGGTGGGATTATTGTACTCGCTAGGAAGCTGGCTGGGGCTCTGGCAGATTTTTCTGGATACCACCTGTAA
>NW_012149008.1:1830678-1882535 GCF_000956105.1 Propithecus coquereli
ATTCAAGCAATGCCCCAGTATATTGATAGATTTATGAACTCTAACTTTTTCAAGGGCATTATTCAATGACAGATTTTTTTTCAGATTACTATAGTTAAAGAACAAAAAGTTTTAACTAGGAAGGAAACCTTCATGACCAGAACTTTAGTGGCACAAGAGCAAGGGCTTTGTCTTATTAGCCACAGCATCCTCCACATCCAGATGACATCTGGCTCATAGTAGATGCTCAATAAGTAATGGAGGAAAGGAAGGAGGAAGGAAGGAAGGAAGGAAGGAAGGAAGGAAGGAAAGAAGGAATAAAGGAAGGAAGGAAAAGAGGGAAAGGAAGGAAAAGAAGGAAGAGGACCTTTTGAAAAAGCAGCTCCTTTTTAAGGGACTCATAAACAAAACAGGTGAGGGATTGAAAATGGTACCTGCTATGAGAGAAACTAAGTAAGATTAATTACCTGAAGAAACAGACCTCAGGTGCTCGTGGCCGTGGGTGAGCTCCTGAACATTAATTAGAAGCTATGTCTAATATGTCTATGTGCCTCACCATTTTCCCCTTCCTTTTTGCTAAATTGATGTTTGTTACATTATATTATTGAATTGAGGCAGCAAATCTAACTATGAGGAAAAGAGACTGTTCTACCACCTTTAGAAAAAGAATGTTGTCTGAGAACCAAGTTTTCTTAGTTCTTGACCCATATCAAGTGTGACAAGTCTCAAAGTTCTTTACTATGCTTCTATTCCCCTGCCTTGTGATATCTTGGTGATATCTTAAGGATAAATTGGTGATATCTTAAGGGGAAAAAACCCAAACCCCTGAGACCATTTAGTTTTCCTACCCTGGCTGTCACCTTTCCCGCTACTCAGGCATTAAGCACATGTAAAGATGTTACTAACCCACACACCAAACGTGCTGTGATTGGTTGTTCCAGGGGGTGAACGCGGCACTTCCCAGTTCCTGACGATTTCGGTTTATAAAGCACTTCCACACGTAGCTCATCTTTCCCTGATCAGTCATGTGACATAGATAGGAATTATTAGTTCCGGGAGAAATAAGAGGGTCAAAAAGATTAGATATGTTTTCTAAGGCCCACAAATTTGAATGCCTAAGAGGCCAGGCAGGTAAAGTAAATGTGTAAAATTGATTTCTAAGGTAAATGTGTAAAACTGGCTGTAAATCCTAGGAGTTTTGTTGGAGAATTAGAAAGCGTAAGCTCTGTCTGAATACATTCAAATCACATTTTAAAAAGTTATTTTTAGTTGTGGTAACTTACATAACAAAATTTACCATCTTAACCACCTTCAAGTGTAAAGTTCGGTGGTATCAAGTATATTCACACTGTTGTGCAACTATCACCACCCTCCATCTTCAGAACTCTTCACTTTCAAAACTGAAACCTTGTGCCCATTAAACGACCCCCATTCCCTCCTTCCCTCACCCTCTTCCCTCACAATCGACATTCTACTTTCTGTCTCTATGAATTTGAGTACTGTAGGTATCTCGTATAAGTGGAATCATACAGTATCTCTCCTTTTGTGACTGGCTTATTTTATTTAACATGACGTCCTCAAGGTTCATTCATGTTGTAGCATGAGTCAGAATTTCCTTCCTTTTTAAAGGCTGAATAATATTTCATTTGATGTATATACCACATTTTGTTTATTCATTCATGTATCAGTGGGCCCTTGGGTTGCTTCTACCTTCTGACGATTGTTAATAATGCTGCTATGAACATGGGTGTACAGATGTGTCTTTGTTTGATATTCTGCTTTCGATTCTTTTGGGGACATACTAGAAGTGTAATCCTGGACCATATGGTAATTCTATGTTTAATTTTTTGAGGAACCACCATATGGTTTTCCATAGCAACTGTACCATTTTATATTTTCACCAACAGTGCACAGGGTTCCAGTTTTTCCATATCCTTGCCAATACTTCCTATTTTCTGGGGGGTTTTGTTTGTTTGTTTTTTGTATTGTGGCCATCCTAATGAGTGTGAGGTGGCATCTCATTCTGCTTTTGATTTTGCATTTCTCTAATGATTGGTGATGTTTAGTATCTTTTCATGTTTGGCCATTTGTATATACATATATTTGAGAAATGTCTATTTAAGTTCTTCAGATTCACATTTTTAAAGCATGGTATACACCAGTCTTTGAGCCAGATTCTTTCTATAGGCCACTGGCTTGTGACACCTGATTACACCCTAAGTGACAGAGCCAGGAAAAGGAGGCTGCCGCTCTTGACACCCCTCATTTGACACCCGCTCACTTTGCTCCACCATCTTACCTTAATATGTTACCTTTTTACTTTTTCTTAATTTAAAAATTTTATTCTAGATTTATTTTTGAATTTGTAATACATACACATGCTACAAAATGCAAAAGGCACAAAGGATCCCCGTGTAAAATAATCCTGAACCCCTGTAACCCACTACTCTTACTTTGAGACAACCATTCTCACCAGTGTTTTGTGCATTATTCCATTTACTACAAACTATATAGGTTTTTGTTTTTCACTCAGATGCTGTTTTTTCCCTTAAAAACATGTCTTGGAGAATATTCCATATTATGTCATTCTTTTTAATAACTGCATAATATTCCATTTATGGATATATCATCTTTTATTTAGCCTCTTCCCTGTTGTTAGATCTTTAGGTTGTTTTCAATCTTTTGCTCTAACAAACAGCATTGCACTTAATCAATGGCATGTATTTTTGAGTGAACTAGATAGATGGACAGCCGGCCTTACTTAGATATGAAACCTAGTCAAATTAACTGACTGACTTATGTTTTAGATTCATAACTGTAGCATTAATAATACTAGCTTTCAAAGGGTTCTCATAGCCAAGGATCCGAATCCCAAACCTTCTCCCTATAACCAGACAGTTTAAAAAAAAAAAGCCCCAAACTCCAGAACAAAAAACACCAAAGCAGATACTTTATTTAATACTTACATACAATAGAAAATATCACATAGTAAAGTTTATGCATTGTCCAAAAACCATATCCTTACAGTAATTCTTCATAGATCCAATATCTCTAGGAAATAACTGATTGCAACCAAACAAGAGCTTCCGGATAACACATCAATTTCAGAACTGAAATTTGTTGTACTGAAATAATTTTGAATGGAAATATTCACGCAATTCCCTGCTATATCAAACATAATACACTGAACGCTGGCTGTCTTATCTTGTGTACTCACCCTCCTGAGTTTGAGCATCCACTATTGCATATAGTGTGCTGATTCCTACTGAGCCCTTGGATGAACCAGAGTGCTCTGATACCAAATGGCCCTATTTCCTCCAGGAAGCCTTCTCTGATGGCTGAAGACTGATCAGTGCTCCTCCAGTGCCCCCTGGTGTCCTGTCTTCCCTTCACCCATCCCAGCCCCTTAACACACCGTACTGAAATAATTTCCTTGCCTGTCTCCCCCCGTCACACTCTGTGTGTGAGCAAGAATGCCTCTGTGAGGGCAAGGATGATGTTCTTGTCACTTTTGTGTACCCAGCTCCTAACAGTAGTGCCTGGCCTACAATAGTCACCACAAATATTTCTTGAGTGAATAAATGATTGACTAAATGAACAAAGAAGCGAATGAATAGATGCCTATATTCCTTTTTTGAGTTCTTCTCTCTGCTTTTTATGCCTTTTATTTTTATCTTCTTTCACATTGTTGCTCTTTTTGCGTTCAGTGTGCTGGCCCCTACTCACCCTCTGCAGCCTGGGGAGCCCAAATGACTCAGCATATAAGACTGGGTTTAAAAATGGGGAAGAAAAGGAGGGGCTCTCCGTCATCCAAGTTTATAGCTTTAGTGCATAATCTTCCTGACACGTGTTTTGGGAATTCAAAGATGTATTTTGTTTCCTTCCTGGCTCTTGTGTTCTGAATTGAGTTGTCAGTCAGCTGATCGCTAAGTTAAAAAGTTACTGCTGTTTTGTAAGTCTACAAAAATCCATCGAGTTGAGTTATGTGGCCAACACAATACTGAGAAATGTGGGATTATATATCACAATGCTCGCACATGGTAAGAACTTAGTATATATTTATTGATAGGCAAAAGAAAAGTTCAGAGCGTGTTCCCATTGCACTCAATGATAGCTAAGGCATGGAGCAATTCCGCAAGGCCAGGCATTTCACTCAAATTATCTCATTTAGTCTTTGTAAAAATCCAGTGAGATAGGCACTATTTGATATTTATTTTATAGATGAGGAAACTGAGGCTTAGAGAGGTTTACAGAGGCTTTCCCAGGTGATATAAAGTTGCGAGCTTGGCTAATACCCAGATCTGTCTGATTCTAAAGACCACAGTCATAACTGCTCTACTCCACTGACCCCAGAGGCTTTTGGCTTCATCAGGCAAAGTAAACACAAATGAAACTAAGACTTCTCAAAATACTCCAGCTTGTGACATAGCCCCTGGTACCTCTCTCCCACTCATTTACCATTGTTCCCTGTGCAACCTGCTCTCTCCAGCCACACTAGGTGCCTTTCTGTTCCTGAGGCATGCTGAGCTATTCCTGCCCCAGGGCCTTTGCACTGGCCATTCCCTCTGCCTGGAACACTCTTCACCCAGGTATGCCCATGGCTTCATTCCTCCCTTCATTCAGTTCTATGCTTACATGAGAGACCTTTCCTGACCATGTTATCTAAAACAGCATCCCCTGACACTGTATCTGAGCTTACCCTGCTTTATTCTCTTTATTTTACCATTACCTGACAGAATACTAATTATCTTTCTATATATTTAGGTTTATTGTTTGTCTCCTCCACTCAGTAGTAAACTCCAGGAAGCCAGGGACTTTACGTGTACCCCACCACCTAGAACAGTGCCTGGTGCGTAAGTAGCACTCCCTATGTACCTGTCCAGTGAACAATCCCATTACTGTATATCAGTGTCCTTTAGGATAATTGACAAATATTGAACAGCAACCTATGCCAGGCATTTTGCCACATGTTCTACAGTGTAGTATCGCATATATTATAATACTTTGCCACAGCCCTATGGAAGAGTTATATTATCTTATTTTCATTTTATAGACACAGAGAAAGAAACTGAATTCACAGAGGTTGAATAGCATAGGTCCAGGCAGTTAGAGGCTGAGCTGGGATCTGGACTGCACAGACTGACTTTCGGTCTATGCGCTTTCCCACCATGAATTATGTCCTGGGAGTTCATTCTGCCTGGGCTTATTTTTCTTGCAGAGCTGCTGTCTATGTCTCCAAAGTTTTTAGTGTCAAGTAGTTTCTCTTCCATTTTGCACTGATGGTAGTTCAACAAGTTCTCACAGGACCAAGAAGAAAACTGGGTCATGGGCTTTTCAAGCTCCAACCTAATGCCCACATCATGACCTCACAAAGGTCAGGACACAGGACAGCTGCTTGTCCAGAATCAGATTTCATCCAGGATTCTTCAGATTCCCCCACTTTTCCCAACCATGACAGATGGCTCATAAGGAACAAATAACTCTGTGAGCAGTAATGAAGAGAGTGGTCAGAGAATTGCCAAAGCAGAGAAGACTTTATGTTCCTGCCCACCTCACTGACACCAGGAAAGCTTGTTCCTATGGAGAACGTTTTCCAAAGTTCCGATGATGTGGCAACAGCTTTTTTCAAGTGCAGTTTTTGCAACCCGCTTTCCTTGTGCTGCTCTGATTTCTGGAGGTTACCTCATGTCCTCTGAAAGTGGGAAGTCAGTCCCTGATTCCTTTTTGTAGAATAATCATACTCAGAATACAGAACCTGGAAGGTACTTGACAAACCCACCCCATTTGCTTTAGCTTGTTCTTGGGGAAGGGATGAAGGAAGGCAATTCTTTCATGCAAAATGAAAACAACTCAGAATTCATGTCAACTCTCTTTCTTATGAGGCATCAAAGTGGTGGTCTGGGTTTTTGTTGAAAATAAAAGTCTTGGCATTTCTTTATTAAATCTTTTGTTGCTGTTATAGAGTGAGCATTTCTTTCAACCCTCGTGCCCCAAATGCCCATAATTTCATGAAACAGGGTGG
Organism: Propithecus coquereli; assembly: GCF_000956105.1. NCBI lineage: Eukaryota > Metazoa > Chordata > Mammalia > Primates > Indriidae > Propithecus > Propithecus coquereli. The sequence continues at coordinate 1,836,680 of NW_012149008.1, forward strand.
GGAATGTTCCAGAGGAGAATAGGTGGCTTTGGAAAGAAGAAGTCCTAGTTGACAGCATCATGCCTGTGGTGGTGTTAGGAAGGGACAAGTAGAAAGGGGAACAGACGCTTTGTCTAGGAGGTGTCCACTGAGGAACAAATGGCTCTAAGAGATACTTTGTCTACAATAGAACAAATTGACCAGAAGTGGGGCTTCCAAGGACTGAACAGATGTCTGGTCTACGATAGGGGCTCTCCAAGGACTGACCAACCAAAAAGAGGTAGAAAGGCCACAAAGTAGAGATATGAAGAAGGCCACAGAAGAGCGTCTTTAGAGCATGCGCACAGTTGAAGTAGAAGTGTTCCTAAGTGACCTACCTCTATTAGCATAGTAAAAATCACACCTACCCACGCCATGACAGTTTATAAATACCATGACAACCCCCAAAAATTGCCTTACAAGTTTAAAAATTGGGAGGGTTCCCAGTGCTGGGAATTATCCACTGCTTTCCAAAAAAAAAACATAAATAATCTATCCCCCCACTTAACATAAAATTGGGGAATCAGCATAAAAGGGAAAGTCTTGTTAAACTCAGGGTCTCCTCTACTCGGGGGGTTGACCCATTCCTTCTCTGAAATATGCTCTGCTTTAATATACTTTGACACCTTGCTTGTTTACATCTGCGTGGTCTACTCATTCACCCCACTGACTCGATACCAGTAACCACTCTTCAGTACTGGAAACCAAAAACCAGGGAACACGAACCTGACGTCTGGTCCCCACACCTGACAGTGGTGACAGTTGAGGAAAGGGAAGCTGCAGCATGTCCATCCCAAGGTGCCAAGTTTTGATGAGGCAGCCAGGAGGACTCCAGGGAAACTAATGTTTATTGTGCAATTTCTGTGCTGCAGGCAACGTGGCAGTTCCTCACACAGAACCCCGAGCTGGGCATCATTATCCACAATTCACAGTTCTCAAAAAAATGAAAGAGAAACTCAGAGAGGTTGAAGGTTAACTCAAGGTCACACATGTAAGATTCACCAATGTGTTTAAAAACCTTCATGGATCTCTCAGATCTTTACAGGAAAAAAAAAAAAAAAATCCAGACTTCCTTCCAGGGCCCTTCATACCTTACTTCCCAACCTCATTCCATACCCCTCCACCACCTGCACCTGGACCTCGGTTGGGCAGAACTGCCTGGGCCTCCCTGAGCATGGCAGCCTTGTCCTGTCCTGGTGCTTTGCATCTGTTCTTATCCTCGTCTCCAATGCCCTCCCTGTGGGGCCACCTGGAAATTGTCTGCTTATTTCTTCAAATTCTGCTCAGGTGTGGCCTCCTCCTCTAGGAAGTCCTCTCACCTCATCCTGAGTTGGGACTCCCTCTTAAGAGTTCGATAGCACCCTGTGTTTCATGTATCTTCTATGATGCGGCAATTCACTATGAACACAAATCTGACCCTCATTTCCAGACTAACACTCTCCAGTGGCTTCCCATGGTGTGCAGAATTAAGGTCCAACGACTGAGTGGAAGCATGGCATCTGGTACTCAACCCTCTTGCTGTGAAGTCCCTTCCCCAACCTTTTCTTCTAGAACTGCATTGTCTAATTCGGTAGCCACTAGCCGCATGTGGAACTAATACATTTCGAATATTTAAAGTTCAATAAAACGAAAAGTTTGGTTCTTTAGTCACATTAGCCACATTTCAAGTACTCAACAGTCATACATGGCTAGTGACTGACATGCTAGACAGTGCATTTTATGATCTATATTTAAGGTATACAAAATGACGTTATAGGATATAAGGAGACAGTTAAAAGATTACTACAGTGAAGCAAATTAACATAACCATCACCTCACAGTTACCTATTTTTTTTGTTTTTTAGCAAGAGCAGCTAAAATCTACTCATTTAGCATGAATCCCATACACAGTACAATTTTATTACCTATAATCTTCATGCTGCACATTAGATCTCTAGACTTGTTCATCCTCCATATCCTACATATAGTGACAGAGCAGATTTGTAGAACATTTCCATAACTGCAGAAAGTTCTGCTGGGAAATGCGACTCTAGAGCCACCCACCCCCACTTCTTGCATCACTTTTGACACGCTGATAGAGTGGAACTTCTCGGGCCTCTGTTCCTTTCTGTTCCCTCTGCCTTGACTGCTCTTTCCACTCTTACCCTCCCAGATCAATTTTACATATCTCCCAATGTAAATTCAGGCTTTGTGTCCTCCAGGAACATTTCCATGAATCCCGACTGGGTGAGGTACCGCTCCTTGTGTTCTTACAGCTTCCTCTGCCTTCCTCTCTCATAGCACTTGCCCTCTGGGTACTCAATGGGTCTGAATTGGGGAAACCTCAAGGTTAAGGACCCTGGGCCTTATTCATCTATTTCTTGCTTTGTTTGCTCCATATTGGCAGGACTGTGCTCTCTTCTCAGCACTGAAAGCTAGTGCCTAGCATAATAGTTGGTTCATAATAGATGCTCAGTAAAAACCTGTTAATGAATGAGTGACTGAATGAATGATTCTATGTGGGCTAGCAGTAACACATCCTTGGGAAAGCCTGGAGCTGCAAACCTCGACAGCCACCCAAACAGTAAAGTGTGTTATTAGAACATGTGTTTCTTTTCCTCTCCTCCTCCTCCTTGTTACATTTTTTTGATATTATTTTCTCCTGTTTACCATAGAATAAAAGGAAAATACAGAAAAATATCAAGAAAAAGCATAAAAATTACCCATCGTCTCAACACTGAGGGATGATAATTTTCTAGCATCTTCTTTTTTAACAGTATTATTAACTCTTTCTCAGTATTCATTGATTCAGTATTCGTTATTCAGTTTTGACTTCGTTTGACAAAGCTATCAGTTGCACTCAGCAGATGGGACAGGGGACAGTTGGGCAGCTGTGCGTGAAGCACCTTTCCAACAAACTGGGTAGGGAATTGTGATATTTTTCCCTGAAATGAGCTACTCTCTGTAGGACTGCTGCTAGTTTGTCCAGAAAATGGCCCTTCTCTAGTTTCTTGGCCCAGAAAAGATGGGGAAAAGGAGGTTTAGAAAAATGTTGGTTGATTTATAAAAACTTGTCAGCAGCTCAATAGAATAGCAATGCTTAACTTCGTCATAGAAAACCATACGGGTTATTCTCCATTGTCCCTCCAGGTCCATTTTCTAACTGTCTCTGTCCCATTTTGAGCCCTGAGAGTCCCATCTCTATGGAGCACATCACCCAGGCTCTCTTGCTCTCTGGCTTCTAGTTGAGTGTGATAAATAGAAGGCACCAGCCAGGAGAACAGAAGGCAGGAAGAGAGAGAGCCTGGGGTCTTTATTCCTCCTGTTCCTTGTCCCTCTGGGCCATGGTTCTAGCAACAGCTTCATCTCTCTACCTAGGGCCATAATTCCTGGTAGAAGCCCCTCTCCCAAGCATATAGCTCATGCTAGTTTCCAATAATAATATTCCCTCCATTTGTCCCTTCGGGCCTAGGTTTGGTGACTGCATCCTACTTTTGCTAGTTCCTGGATGTTTCACTGCTCTTTGTTGGTTTTCTTAACCCTGTAGGCATTTCTGTAGAAAGCCCCTTCAAAAAACTCTCTTTAATCTTTTGAGTATGTCATCTGTTTCCTTCTGGAACCCTGAATGATATAATGTCAAATTCCACACTGTCTTCTTTGGGGGTCTACGCATTCCCCAACTTAATGTAGCCATTGGTTTTTGTGGGCAAGACACTGCAAAGCAGGGTCTGGCAAGCCATGGAGGGGTACAGCAAAGTCTGCCCACTGCCTGTCTTTATAAATAAAGTTTTATTGGACCCCAGCCATGCCCGTTTATTTACATATTTTCTATGGCTGGCTTTTGTGCTACAACAGCAGAGTAGTTGTGATAAAGCCTGAAATATTTACTATCTGGCCCTTCAAAGAAATAGTTTGCCAATCCCTGCTGTGGAACCATGCATGCTTCCTCTAGACTTAATCCATGACTCGTGTATAAAAGTCACATAGCCTTTGTCCATACTGACCTCACCATTGGGCCAGTGCTGTTAAGTAAACATTTTATTAAGCATCAGATTTTAAATTATGGTGCCAGACAGACCTGGGTTCTAGTCTCAGCTATGACATTAACTGGAATACCTTGGGCAAACTTTTAGAATTCTCTAAACCAAACTCAGTTTCTTAATCTGTAAAAAGGAAATAATAATACCTCCCTCCCTCGTAGACTTGTAATGAGGAATGAATAAGATGATATGAAGTAAAATGCTTAACTCAGTGCCTGGTGCATAGAGAATGCTTCGAAACTGTCAGCCCTCTACGCACCAAGCCCTGTGCTAAGAGGTGAGAATATAAAGACACATAAGATATAGTCTTTTGCCTCAAGGAGCTCACAGATGTAATGGGGGAGAGAGATGGCTTCCCTGTACTGATTATCTCATGTCCCATTTGGGACCGTAGTATAACCTGAACCTTCCCAACCCCCCCTCTTCTCCTTTTCAAACCTCCAAATCTGTCCCTTTTAGGCCTAGCTGAGCAAATTGCAGAACCTCACATTTGGGGGAATGGCCTTCAGTATTGCCTCTGTCCCACTGTCATCCAATCATGTGGCAGTGTCCCTGCTCTGTTAAAGGTGATTCATCTTCTATTTAAAGGTTATCACTTCAAGGTCACTCAGTTCCATCAGTTTGAATGGGAAAATGCAGCTACTTGTAAAATGTCCTTTACCTTTCATCTGCCTCATTGACCTGGGATCTCATGATTCACTTGTAGTAGCATCTTCCATACCACAACATCATTAAAAGATCTCTGCATACTTATTGGCATTCCATAGGAGCCTCAGTGACAATACTGAACTGATGGAAGGGTCTTATGTGTTATGAATATGAATATCATTATTCAAATTACTCTGGTAGATGTTGAAGATAAAAGGAAATGTTTTATTTTGTGTTCATTAAGCACTAGAGGGTATGTTCCCCTGGCTGCCAACTCATTATGCCTGTTATAGTTAATAGGAGTTAAATTCCAACATCACATCAAGGGAGAGAAATGATCCCTCAAGTGTTTGGAAATTCCTCTCTCCAAATTGCAGATCAAAGCTAGGTTATGAACTTCTATGCTGTCTTGCTAATGGATTAGACGAACTGCATTATTTGAATTTTTTTCTCCAAACAGTAACTTTCCCTAAGTAGAGATGATTACAGAAATTTTGTAAGCACGAGAAATTGTGAGGTCTACCAGAGCCAGTCACCATTATGGGTTTTGCCTGCAGGGGTGAAAAACTAACTTAGTATAAATGCCTTTTATCAAGGCTTTACTTATACTCTCTCACTTACATTTGATAAAACCCCAATGAGATATCTTATAGATGAGGAAACTGAGGCCCAAGATGGTTGTTACCTTCCCAAGAATCACCCAGCTGATAGGAGCACCAGGCAACAAGCTCAGGGCTTCTGGTTTAAAAACATGTTAATCCACTGTTTGGGGCCATCTCCCAAGTGTCTGCCGGTTACCTGCTCTATGATAAGTGTTATGTTTGAGTCTGGAGTAGATACACAAGAAGAGCAAAAACTGAGCTAACAAAATTGTCAGAGAGGCGTGACTCATTCACATGAATCCATACAAGCTATCTGCTGATGTGTTTTGTTTTTTTTTTTTCTCTTCCATAAACCCACTGAGGAGAAAATGAATCCATTCCAGATCACTGTGGGTGAGTAGCTAGGAAAGCGCCCCTTTCTGTGACTCGGGAAAGAAAAGGAGCATGTCAGAGGGAGGGAACATGGACAGGAAAGAGTAAGTTTCCAGATTGTGACCTCAGCATGCTGGTGGGATGGGAGGCTCCACCTTGACTGTCACCTCAGTGTAGAGGAGGCTTCCGGTGACTTCTGGAAAGAAAGAAATCCTAGAAAGCTCAGCCCTATGCAGATTTTTATAACATTTAAGACAAAGTGTTTCTACTGCAGCATAAAACCTGTTTTCTCACAGTTACTGAAGGTGGAAGAGAAAATTACTCCCCGCCCTGTTCATATCTTCTCTTCCTGTGACTGCTTCTGGGCCCTAAATGGAACACAGCCCGACTCTGTGTCTTCCTCCTAGGACCTATTTTCTGAGCCTGGGTAACACTGTGTGTTGTTCTCCTTTGTGCTCTCTTTGGAGTGGCTCTGTCTGGAGTGAAATGTGGGGCCCAGGAGGAAACAGAAATGGATCTGCTAAGCAACGCTTGGAGAAACAGACGACTCTGCTGAGACCCCACCAGGAAGGCTGTGCTCAGCTCTGAGCACCTAATTACCAGCCAGGTACAGACAAATGGGGTGAGTGTTAGGGGAAAAAGCAACAAGAATGATGGAGAAAGACAACTTGATTTATGAAGAAAGATTAAAAGAGCTGAATAGCTGGAGCTCAGTAAATGATGATCTGGAGGAACTCGGGGACCATCCACTTATAGCTGAAGGCTGTAAACAGTCAGCAGAGTAAGAATTATTTTGGTTAGGGCTAAGAAATATAACAAAGAGTAATGAAAAGAAATTTATAATAATAATGGACTGTAATTTTATACCTATTCCCAACCCAAGAAACCTTAAAACATTTTATGGCTAAGTATAATGTACATGCTACAACGAGGTGTATTCAGACTGTAAAGTGGATTGTAATTTAGCTAGAGCCTTTGCAAAAAATAATATTTAGTGAGAGGATAATGGGCACTTTGTGTATAACATGCAGGGCCCCTGGCTTTGTTTTTCTGCTGCCCACTCACAGGCATGGTGTAGGTGGAGAATGGCATTGCTTTGTACAAATAAGACTACTTCCAGTGCTTCCTGCTGCCATTTTCAGTGGCTCACACAACATCAATCCCCATGTTACAGAAAAAAGTAGAAGGATTTTCACAGTCAGAGAACTATGGGTCTGAGAAAACAGTGGAAAGCTGCTATAGCTTAGCTTTTAACACAGTCTCGAGTTTTCAACTAGCTGACTATCTTAGTCTGTTCAGGCAGCTACAACAAAATACCATACAGTAGGTGGCTTATAAACAACAGAAACTTATTTCTCACACTTCTGGAGGCTGGAAAGTCCAAAATCAAGGTGCGGCAGATTCAGTTTATAGACCGATTTGTAGACAGCACCTTCCCTCTGGGTCCTCACATGGTGCAAGGGCAAAGGAGTTCCCTGGGGGCTCTTTTAAAAGGGTACCAATCTCATTCATGAGGGCTCTACCCATGACCTACTCACCTCCCAAAGGCCCCACCTCCTCACACCATCACCTGGGGCATTAAGATTTCAACATATGAATTTTGGAGGGACAGAAACATTCAGACCAGAGCAGTGACAGAATAGGTGGGACTGCAGCCAGACCTGCCACATCTTTACTCTGCCCTGTCCAGACTATGGAAAAACAAACAAACAAAGAAGCAGAACCTCAGTCTCTTATGCCAAATGGAAACCAGAACTTCCGTTTCAGGGACAGGAAGCAGTAGTTTAGGATTTGCCTGCGTCTCCCCTTTCTCTGGGCCTCTGCATTCTCAGTCTCTGTTTGAGGAGGCAAATCTTTGTCCCTTTCCTGATTAGGACACTGAGGGATGGGTGAGCCTTTGCATTTTGCTGTTCCCTCCCCTTGGAATGCTCCTCCCTCAAGTACCCACATCTCACTTCCTCACTTCATCCAGATTCTGCTCAAAAGCCAACTTGTTAGAGAGATTGTACCTGGTCACCGGGCTTCAAATAGCAGCACCCTCCCCTCTCCATCACTCTCTAGCCCCTTACTCTTCTTTACTTTTAGCCACACTATGTCAACTTAAATGACAAACAGAGAGAGGCTCTCTAAAAGAGAAGATATTTATTTGGGAGTAGAGCACTGCAATGGAAATGTGCGTGCCATAGTAAACTATGTGTGTATTCAAGAAGGTAAAGGCAGACAAAGGTTTTTAAAGGAAAAAAATGAGGAGGATTATGTAATTGTTTTGAAATGATTATACTTGGCTACAAAGATCAATAACAAGGGTGATACCAGTCCACAGTTGGACAGGCCGTTGCGAGGCAGATGTGCTTGTAGAAGTATTTATTGTGTAAGTTTGCAGTGGTCTGTGTGCAAGGACATGAGGTTATGGTTTTTGCAGTCTTTTGTGATAAATTTTGTTATCAGGCATATAAGTATGAAAACCGTTTCTTCATGGCCTTCCCTGGCTCTGTTTGTCAGTGCTTTTTTAACATTAGTGACTCCATTTTGATTGTGACAACTTTCACACTTACCAATACCACAGATTATTATATTACGTTCATATTATGTTAATGTTTTTTTCTTGAGTGTAAGCTCCTTAAGGACAGTGGCTTGGTCTGTTCTCTTCACTGCTGTATCACAAGCATTTATATCACTTCCTGGCTACTCACAACATATGCTCAGTGAATACTAACAAAATGAATTTTTTTGATGTACCTCGGGTTTCTCAAATTAAGAAATCTTACAAACTACCTGTGTAGTTTATATCTGCAGCATGTTTTTAATCTCAAAATTCTCGGCCGGGTGTAGTGGCTCACGCCTGTAATCCTAGCACTCTGGGAGGCCGAGGCGGGTGGATTGTTTGAGCTCAGGAGTTCAAGACCAGCCTGAGCAAGAGCAAGACCCCGTCTCTACTAAAAAAATAAAAAAAATAAAAAAATAAAAAGAAATTATCTGGACAACTAAAAATATAGAAAAAATTAGCCGGGCATCGTGGCGTATGCCTGTAGTTCCAGTTACTTGGGAGGCTGAGGCAGTAGGATCACTTGAGCCTAGGAGTTTGAGGTTGCTGTGAGCTAGGCTGATGCCACGGCACTCACTCTAGCCCTGGCAACAAAAGTGAGACTCTGTCTCAAAAAAAAAAAAAAAAAAATTCTCACTCTTTCAATAGTCTTACGGTATACACTAGTGCTCTTCTATCCAATTTACAGAGAGGAACTGAGGCACAAAATTACAACTTGAGGAAAACTTACATGGCAGGAGCCAGATTTAAATCCAGAGCGCCTGAATTCTCAGAGCTTTCTTTGGTCCTTGGGAATCTCCTAGCAGAATCCAAGTTTTATGTCTATAAACTCCTAGCCTTATACATTGAAGGAACTTGTAGAAAGTCATAAAGGGATTAGAAAGAAACTCTTCATTGCAGAATTGGATAAATGTATAAAGTAATGATCTCATTATAGGAAAATCTATAAATCTGGGCCAACTCTCCTCTTCATCTAATTACAGATACCTGAAGTCTCTGGCACGGGCTGTTTGCACAATATATGCTTCAGCTAGTTGTGAGTTTTGCTGTTCCAAGTAGCTGGGAGAGCAGAAGAGGTGCTTTGCTGCTATGCTTTTTCTGCCTTCCATCTGGTTAAGATGCTTAATGGCCATATATATGGCTGCTGATGTGTTTTCCAACCTAAGTTTTCAATGGTTGTCTTCAACTTGCAATTTGCTGATGCATCAAGAGGATTCAGAGGTTTCTCCATCTAGTTCCTTTATTGGCTGGTGTCAGCATCATTTTTATTTTTGTCGTTAATACAGAGCCAACAATATGCCAGACAGCAATATGGGGAACTGGAGGAGGCAGACATAGTCCTTGGCTGGAGGCCTCACAAGTAAGTTTGAGCAGGAAATTTGAGAAGCTAAACCACATGAGACATTCTGGGAAATGAGATCGTGACGTGCTGGTAATGTGCTGGGGAACCTCTGAAACCACTTTTTGTCAGTAGCAGGGAGTTCAGGGGTGATCATTTGGCCAAGGAGAATCCAGGATGGACCAGCCACAGAACAAAGACACCCAGAGATATTTTGAGGCCAGTGTGATGGAGAGAAAGAACACTTGGGGTTGCCTTTTTCTCTCCCTAAACTGAACACTGCCTTGCACATTCAGAGTTGATGCTTTGCTTTGTTTTTGTAGATGGCTTTTCTCTGCCCAACAGCTCAGGGAGTAAGGCCAGCCTTCTTAGCCCTACTTATGACTGTGAATTGCAGAAGAAATGACAAAAGAACAAATATTCTGCAGCCTATTGACTTCGCTCAAGTCCAATAATTTTGCAATTATTCCTTCTCTTTGAGACCCCCCTTCCCATCTCCTTATAGACCCAGATGCCATTTGAGGAGGTCAAATTAGAAATATAAAAAGAAAAAAGCCAAGTGCCAGTTAAGAAGTCCCTTTCTTGAAAGAAAGCCCACGTCAGACACTCTATGCAGACTTCTCAGACTAGGAGGGTAGTGATTAAATGACTCTTCTTCTTTCTTTTTAATCAAAGATTTTTTTTCTCTTTGGTCCTTCACCTGACAGTGAGGAGAGTTCATTAAGTCTGCGAACAAAGGAGCACATTTAGGCAACATGTTTTAGAAGAGAGGGAGTAGGTTCATTTGCTGTGATTCTATATTTTGTGAAAAAAGTCATTCAGACACATTTATTTCGGCTCCTGAAATGGTGAATGACAGCATTCGAATGCACAATCATTCAGTATGAATTTAGGGCACCGTGGCTGCCTCAGTGAATGCTCTTAAGCTTCTCTGAGCCCATGAAGAGGTGAGACTCACACCACTGCTATCTAAAAAGAAGAGTTTCCTCCTCCATTTGCAGGAAAATTATATTTGACTTGTATGTCAGATGTCATGGTCATTTGTCCATTCTGAACACGCCTAGGAAATAAATAAAGCCAGAGATGGAAAGTAGCGGAGTGTGTGCAGGTTTTTGAGCAATGGGTAGATGGATGATTTTAACTGAGTTGGGTTTCTGTGATTTTTTTCTGTGAAAATGATTTTTTAATTTAATTTAATTTTTGATTGACAAATAATAATTGTATATGTTGATGGAGTACATTGTGATGTTTTGATATATGTTTGCATTGTGGAAGGATTAAATCAAGCTAATTAACCTATCTATCACTTTACATACTTATCAATGGAAAATGATTTTTTTTGGGGGGGGTCTCTCTATCAAACCTTAATTTAGGAATTTGTTAAGTTTTTCTATGAGTTAAGTGAGGCTTTAATTGTAATGTAAAACCCTGAAGATGGGGAAGAATGTATGGAGTTATGGGAAAATAGATATTTTGGAATCAGATGAATCTGGCTTTAAATCCTGACTCTGCTTCTTCTTGGTTGTTGAGACTTAAGCAAGTTGTTTTTAAAACCTTCAGCTGCAGTTTCTTCATCTATAAAAAGAGAAAAGTAGCACCTACCTCACCCTGAGAATTCAGTAAAAGGACAGACATCAGGCTTCTGGCATACAGAGCGCACTCAATTGACTTCAGTCTCCTACCCTCTGTCCACTTTAAAGTACATCTGATGATACACACAGCCGAGGTTAATGGCGAAGGCCTTGTTTGATGTACCAGAGGGCTGCTGCCGACTGCACCTGCAGATACCTGCTCTTGCAGGGGCCAGATCAAACCCAGAGCCACGTGAAGCTTTTGTGGGCAGCGCCACACCACACACCAGCTTCGTTTTGTATCCAGGTCCTTTAATGCTTTGTTCCTCTTCAGGGATGCTGTGTAATTTGGAGGAAGTCAGACTGGCCTGAGAGTGTGTTTCTGCATTTTCTGCCTGGGTAGGGGACTTGTGCGTCCTTCTGTGTTCCCAGGTGGAGGGAGGTGCAGGGTGCCCCACTGCATTCTCAGAACTACTGCAGAAAGCCCTGCTCTCGTTCTTGCGGTGATGGTAAAGAGGAAAGAACCACAGACTCTGAACCACTGAAGTGCGTGCAATTAGTGTCCTTTCTTTCCTTCCAGGGTGAATCTACTGAGCAGTTATTCCCTCCTGCTTTGGAAGGACAAGCGCTCATTATCTCTTGCAAAGAGAGGAAAAACCTTGCTTTCCACTTTCTCCTGCTTCCTCCTCCATCCTTTCAGATTCTCCTGTAGATTTTTTTTTTCCTTAAACTCAAGTGTTTTTTTTTTTTTTCTAAATACAAGTGGGAAAAATTACTTCCCTCAAGCTAACAGCCTCCAAATCCTTAGAAATGCTGATAAATGCCTTGCATGGTTTAAAAATCATGCAAAGACATCCCATAAAAGCAAACTCAGGACTGCTTCTGTAGGAGGCTTCTTGGTTGTGGGAAGGTGGGATGGGGTGTGCTGGAGGTGGTTTGGGAGTGAGGAGGAGCGGGGGAGCCAGGTGGCTGGGCCAGGAGGCGGGGAGGACTCATGGAAGGTGGAGAGAGGTGGGGTCATTGCATGAGGAGTGGGATTCGGGGCAGGGAAAGGAGGACAGAGAATGGTTGGGGAGCCCTGCTTGCTCTCAGTTGTGAAATGCAGTCTCTTCTCCACCTCCTTATGGCACTTGCAGACAAGACATTGGTTCCAAAACTTTTTGTGGAAGAAACTGTGTGATTTTTTTTTTTTTTTTTTTGTAATGCAGCCAGTCACTGAGACATGCCTTAAATAAAATCGTCCGGCTAAATTGAGGGGTTGGGAGTAGTCATTACATGTTTAATGCACTCTGGACACTGGTCAAACATTTCACATTCATTTGCTCATTTAACCCTTACAACAACTTTACATTTATCTCCATTTCACAGAGGAAAAAACCAAGGCTTAGTGGGGTTTTTGGAAATGTGTGAAGTCGCACAGCTGTGAAGCAGTGAAACTGGGTCGGGTAGAAGCCTAGGTCTGTCCAGGCTTTCACCTGCCTTCCTGAAACTCTCTCCCTCCTTTGTTATAGAGCATGCTGTGTCTTTGAAAGGTAGCTGCACTCACTGCTATGCCATCAACACTATGGCTTTGGGAGTCTCCCTACCACCAAGCTTAGCACCTAGTGAGTGCTTGCTAATGTCTGTGGAGTGAGTGAATGGCTTGAGTGGCACGCACCACGTTAATCCATGCAATGCACCTGTGCCGAGTGAGAGAGTGAGGGTCAATCCTCTTTAGCTTTTAAATTCAAGAGGCTTCATAGGAATACACTTCTGGGTTCACAGTTACTCTCCCAAGTGAAGAATTCCATGGATTAATGATGTCTCAGGAGACTTTGAATGCCTCAGAGAAGGGCTCATTCTCTCAAAACTTGGAAAGATGAACATGAGCTAAGAAAATCAGCAAATCCAAGACGTGGTCAAGTGTGGGAACAGATGCATAATTGGTATTTGGGGAAAGAAACAAAAGGACAGCAGCTTCTTAGATTCAATATGTACCCCCAGGGTATGCTTCGGATATCTTTTTGATGGATTTACAAGAAGTCCACCTCACCCCACCGATAAAATCAGAGCAACAGAGAACACAGAGCGGGGAGGATGAGTGCCGTCCATCACGGCGCAGCTCTCATGTTCCCGCAATTCGAGGGCAGGGTCGGGGAGAGATGAATAGTAGAAACTCAACACTGGAAGGAATTTTGAAAAGTCATCCAATCTGTTCCCCTAAATCATCTGAGGCAAGTTCATTTCATTTTGAAAGACCCCAGGGAAAGACACTCGGCAACCTCTTTTTTGGCGGAGCCCTTGCAGTGTTAACAACCCTCGCTTGCTGGAAGGTGAATCCCCCTAATTCATCACCTGCCACAGCAAACACAAGCTGATGGAGTCTATCTGTTTACTAAGGATTTATGTCCTTAGTCTATTTTAGAATGTATCCAATGATGGTACACTACCTGCTTCCAACATGGTTGTGAGGCAATCTGCTGATGGAGTTGGCTCAGGGTTTAGGGGAAGGAGAATATTAAAAAAATCTGAGTGCTATGGGACAGGCTGCCCCGAAGAAAGATAAAGGGTGGCCTCAGGTCATGAAAATCTGGGGTGGACTGAGCATTGTTGGAACCAGGTAAGTGGCAGAGAGTAGAGAGACTGAGGGGCTACAGATGGCCTAGAGTGAAAGAATCATTAAGTCAGTTTGAAACAGCCTAGGGAAAGAGAAAAGAAACTGGCGGTAGGTAGATTTAGAAACAATAGAAGGCTTGAGGAAGGACTGGTAATGCTTTATTTTATAATTTGTGCCACAGAGGTTCATCCAAGAGTATGTGAATTCATGTGAGGAAGTTCATGTGAAATCTGCTGTCATTCCAAAGCTGAATGGATAAATGATACATAACAGCCAAGCCCGGATGGTAGCAGGAAGAAGGGACCTACCCAAGAGAGGGAGAACTTGTGGTTCCAAAGGTGACAGAGGTCAGGGAAGAGGTCAGGGGCACTGGGGAAGCCAGGACAGGGCGTCTGCTGCAAGAAGACAATGAGGCTCACCATCAAGAGCAGCACAACAGATTTGTCTTTTGAGAAAACAGTCTCATCAGTCTTTATGACGGTACTACGCTGACCTTTAAGGCATCACTACAGAAGAGTTTTTCATGTTGACAGGCTGAAAAAAAATGCAAATGTTGAACGGAACTGAGTTAACTGAGGGAAAGTGGTCTTAAATGGGTTAGAGGCAATCTAGACTGTGCGAAAACACAGTGTGGGTAATTTGGAAGCTAGAAATATTCCTTCTCTTCATTAAAAGGGAGATTGTTCCAATCGTGATGTTACTATTATTGCTATTATTACTACTACTAACTCAATATAATTAAACTGGGATCCGAGGTGCTGTACCAAGATCAAATACTAGAATGGATCTCATTATATGTACGTGATACAAATCTCGCACAATTCCTTCAGAGCCAGGAAACGAAAACCAGTAGGGAAGGAAAAGGAAAAGTGAAAGGAAAGAGGACCGAGGGCTCCTCCTAGTGCATTCTTGCGTGCCATGCACTTTAGTGGGCAGTCTGGGTCTTGGGTGGTTGAGTGGAAGGGTGGGTGCACGGATGGATGTGGAGTTTAGAGGAAAAAAATCTACCCAGAATAGTTATAAAACATGAAGATATTGGAAAGAAAATAGGGACAGTGCCACCATTTGCTATGTTTAGTAGACGCCTGCCAGGGCACTGACCAGCCCACCCCTCCACAAGCAGGCCTTGGGCTGGTGTTGGTTTAAGCAACCAAATCTCCCAGCAGCTCTTGTTCCAGCTGCCTACATCCTGCTTCCTTCCTACGTGATAGCCAGCTTGCCATGTTTTCATTCTTCCTCTCCAGCCATTCCCTCTCAGGCTTCCTAGCTGGTTTTCCTCCACCCCAGCTCTAAATGTTGGAGTTGCCCCGCTCAATCCTAGGCCCTGTGCCTACTTCACTCTGCACTTCTCCCTGGGTGGCCTCATCCATTTCCATGATTTAAAAGAAAAAATGCTTTTTATCCTGAGGGCTCTCAAATTAATCATCCTCAGACCTCTCTTCTGAGCATCAGATTCTTACATATTACAATTTTCTGGCCTTCAGCTCCACTTTGATGTCTCAGAGGTGGCTGAAGCCTCATGTGTCCAAAGCAGAGCAGTGTCCCCTCCCATCCCATCTGCTCCTGCTCCAGAACTTCCCATCTTGAGTGCTGGCACCTGCGTGTGCCCAGTTGCTCAGATGAGAAACCTGGGGAGCTGTAACCCCCAGGTAACCTTGGTTTGGTCACTGCTGTAACCTGTAACCTTTGACTAAGAAGCCAGTGCAATTTCTCCTCTGCACCCATGAAATGGGCCCCTAACTGGCCTCCCTGCCTCTGTTGTTGCTTCCTAGTTCTATCAGTTCACACTGTGGACGGATGATCTTTTAAAACAAACAAAATGATGCACATGCTTAAAATTCTTTCATAGCTTCCCATGTGAGGTCTGTAAATAAGCTCAGCTCTTCCCTGCCCCAGGGCTTCATTCATGTGATTCCCTGGCCTGGAATGTTCCCCTCCTTCCCATTGAATGGCTAGTTCCCACTCCTTTTCATGGCTCTATCTAAGTGTCACTCCCTGAGGACACCCCCAATCTTCATAATCCCCCTGAACCATTATCCTCTCCCACAACAGTCTCCACTTCTGTGTACTACTGCCTCTCACTTTGTGATTTATCTCTTTATGTGCCTATTTTGGGAAGTGTTTCTCTCTACTAAATTATCATTCCATAAAGGCAGGCAGTGTGTTCTTTTTGTTCCCAAGTTTCTATTGTCTAGGAGTCTGGAACTGAGAATCAGAGATGAATCAGTCTCAGCTGATTGCAGCGGCATTGGAGACAAGTTTCCCCGGAACTGTGAAAATGAGTCTCCTGCCAGAGAGGAGGAGATGAAGAGAGCAAGACGAGAAACCCACATGGAGAGAGACACAGACCCTGAGATGGAGACAGAGAGGGGCACAGACACCGGGGCAGAGACCCAGGGTGGGGCAGACGCACCACTGCCCACCTTGGGTTTTTTCCTTATGAGGGTTCAGAATCTTCACACAGATCCCCTTTTGGCTTGGGCTAGGCTGAGGGCATTTCCATTACCTGAAACTAATATGGCCTGGCTGGAGAAAGAGACAGAGCAATTGGAAAAAAAGGCCCTCCAGCAATTTGAGCAAAGAATATACATCTTGAATAAACGTTTGCAATTGACCCAGTGACAAATTTCAAGAGCTGGGCCACAAGCTCTCCCATGACTGTTCATTTGCCTGCTACCTGACTTTGACTTTAGAAGGCCCTTCCCTAGTCTACAATCTCTTGAACTGTCTTCACGTTGGAGCGAGGCTGTGGGCTAGAGGAAGGGCAAGGCTCTGACTACCCAGACACCAGTCATTTTGCAGCAGAGTTAGATATAGGCCCTGGAGCCCGTTTTCTCTCTTTGCAGCTGCAGTGTATGGCAGAAGCTGTCCAGGACAATGATGGATTTGAGATTTCTTCCTTTGAAGGACAGGGCCTGGCTAATGCAACACATCCTTCCTGAAAATGATGTGTTTCTAGGTTTCCCACTTAAGGGTATGTGATTTCTGAAGGGTAAACATGGCCTTAAAGGGGGAAAAATTGTTCTGCTTAACTATGCAGAGAATTCCCAGTAGTTCCTTTAATTTGGTTTTCTGAATAGGGCACATTTGCATTCACTGACTTGTGGTTTTTTAGAATAGCAAATGCTTCTTTCTCTTCTCTATATTTCGTTAAATGATTAGGCCGTCTCCAAGCTACACTAACATTAGCCAGTACCCCTGAGATTTGGAGGCACATCCAGCTAGCTAGCTTTTTTTTTTTTTTTCCTGTATCCTCCCTTCCCCTCTTTTTTCACGTTAAATCCTTTTTGTCAAGTGAGGACTGGGGCTCACAAATGTGTGTGCACACCCGCATGTACGTGCAACACACACATACAGTAGGGTGGGGAGAGGAGAGGAGAGAAGGAAAAAATATGTTAAATCTTACTTAAAATAAAAAAGATTGCCTTGGTCTACAGCTGAAGTTAGATGGATGTTTTTGTCATTTTACAACTTAATTTTTTATTAAGCACATCACCATGCGGCACTTATTATTTGGTGTTAGTGATACAGCCACCATGTGGCTGCTCCCCCATCAACCAATGAGGAAGGGGCATTTGTGAGCTGGGGGTCTGTCACTGTCATGGCCATGTGGCTCATGGACCCCTGCCCCACCCTGGATGAGGGAGGCTGGAGGCTGAGATCAGCACTTCTTGGGGGCTCACATTCCAGAGTGCTCACTGCGTGAACAGAGAAGAGAAGGAAATTCTCCATACTGTCGCGCAGAAGTCAATATATTTAGTTTGATCCAGCACATCCTCCATGACTGGACATTTTGTTTGTTCCAATATTTTCCAACTACAAATAAGGCAGACCAGGAATCATTGGTTGGGAATGAATTATAAATAAAGGGTAAAAGAGTTGAAAGTGCCTCCAAAGAACTCGGAAATTTGACAGATTTCCATGAAAATGCAATAAAGATTACAAAATAGCCCCACAATGGGCTAAAATAGCTAATATGCAAGAAATTAATTTTTAATCAAATTATCTTTGCATCCATGTTGTCCTTTGGTTCTGCTTAAGTTTCTTAGAGTTAAAAATGCTGGTTATGAGACCTACTTTTCCCACCCAGCTTGGGCAAAGTTGCAACATTCCTAAGCCTCTCTTTTCTGAAAGTATCTACCACCCCTGGTCATTAGAAAGATCTGATGATACAATGCATGTGAAAATGTTTCACAAACTGTGAACCATGAAGATATTATTATTTCTCCTCTAGGCTATTAGTAACAGTTTTCACCAATGGCTGAATAAAATAGTAAAAAATTGGAAAGGGTCTAAATGCTAGCAATAAGGTTTGCTAAGCAAATTATGCTATATCCATAGTATAGAATTATCTGTGGGCATAAAAAAAGATGGCAACGTATATCTATTGACATGGACAGTTAATTTAAATGCATTATTAAGTAAAAAACATGTTTTTCTAATATAAAACAATATTAATATATGTATTAAAAGATGTCTGGAATGATTTATATAAAAATGTGCTCTTTTCTCAAATAACATGAAATATATGTATTTTTACATTAATGGGGAAAGGGTAGCTTGGAATTTAGATGCACCTGTAGACATAGAACAAAATCCTTAGCTCCCCAACTAATTGCTGGGCCCCTTTTGACCCAGGAGACCCCGGGAAAACTTTACATAACTAAGTTTCCCAGCCATGACTGGCCATTCCCTCTTGGATACCAGATCTCTTTCCTAATAGTTAAACAGAAACCAGCCTTGGGAAAACAAAGAAAGAAAGACTCCCTCCTCCTTGACTTCAACCAACCATCTAATGCTGCAACCAGACTCCCTCCCCTTTTGCTGTTTGGACATGACAACTGACCAGCTTCACAAAGTATTCCTTCCTGATACATGACCGCTGACCATGGACTGGTTCTGGCCAGATTATGGAGGCTCTAGATGAAGCTCCTCCATGTTCTCTGCTTCACCTTTTGACATACAGAGCCTAATTTTACTGAACTTTAATGTTAGGCTTCCACCCCAAAGTGAACATAGGACCTATGTAACGTGTGTTTGCGTACCACGAACGTGAACGACCCCCAATGAATATTCATGATCCTCTTGTAATCTGTTGTAATCTGTTAAATATGCATATTTAGCCAACCCACTTAGCATAAAACTCTTATCCCACTCTTGCCTGGGCAAACTGTCTGCTTTTGGTCTCAGTGGGAGACTCTACTTTCCAGTCTGCAGATTGCAACCAATGATAAGAAATAAAGTTCTCCTTTCCAAATTCATAGATCTCATGATTTTAAGTTAACACATGCATTGCTTAAAAAAGTAATGGAATTACCCCTGCCCTAGAAAACTTGGTGGCCAAAAAGGGATATTGGTAGCTAGAAAGGCCAAAGGAAGGGACTTCATGGAAGAATGAGACCAAAGGAGCCTCTGGTCTCTGGGTACCTGGAAGTACATAGACATCCCACTGACCAGAGAAAGTCAGAGTTGGGAAAACATGTGGACATTTGCCTACAATATACCCACCTCCCCAGCCCCTTCTCTCTCTACCAGGACCACAGAACATGCCAGGTGTCCTAGGACCACTTTGGACCATGTGAACTCAGTAGATAAGCTGAGCAGATTCTTCTTGTGATTTCAAATGAACTTATGGCAGGACCATCTTCAGACCTGTTGAAAGCTCTCAATACACTGCTGAGTAACGTTGCATTGTAGCGTTTTGCCTAACTGGCTACAGCTCCTTTCGTAGAATTTCATGTCACTTGTCTCAGGCTTTAGCATATAGCACCATTGCAACGTACTGTCCTATAACTTGAGTCTTCACTATTCCACCACTTTTCCTTGTTCTTTGTTATCTTTTCCTCTAATTGTTGCAAACCTAGTGAGCACAAAGCACTGGGCATGGAGTAGGGTTTGGAGGAGTGAGGTGTCAAAATAAGCCAAATCATCTCTATCCTCAAGGATTCTATGGCCTCATGGAGGAGACAAATATACAAGCAACTAATTATGAGTCAAGGCAAAATGAAATAAATGCTAAATTGGGCTCAGACAAATTGCTGTGAGCCTCTGAAATGACCCAGAGCAGAATCTTTGATCTCAGTCTCCTGACTAAATCTGGGAATAGTTCAGTCCCTCCATAATAATTCAATATTCATGTCAGTAGTTAGGGAAAGAAGGTTAGAATATCAATTGATGATGAGACCCTTAATGTTTTACTCCCTGTACCAACATTTTTACTCCTTTATAAATCTTAAATATTGTTGTGGACAAATACTGTGACCCCTTCAAATATATGTAATCAACACTCTTTTCAAATAGCTTTTGTGAAATTTGCTGGACCGGTCCACTTAGAGTGTTCCTAGGTCCTTCCTACCAGAGTGTGGTGAGCCCTTCCCTCTGCCCACCATAAGGCAGCCCTGGAGGGGGTGTTAGGTTGAGCCGCATAACCTGGTCATTTTGGTGTAAAGAATCACTGAGTCATTCCTTTCCTCAGGTAGTGAGCCCTCTTTTCCATCTGCAATGAAGTTCTTGTAAATGACAAAGAATAATTTAAAATATTCAGATCTGTGGTCTTTTATCCCCCCATATCTGGGTCCATCCACAAGAAGTCAGGGATGGTGCCCAAAACTGGACTATCTAAAAGGGCTTCTGTTGTGTGATTGATTCAAGTTTACATTCTCTGCACACCTCAGCAGTGAAAATCTCATGCCCCCAGAATGCTATCACGGGGAGGTGCCACTTCAGGATTCCTGAAGTTGCTGGCTGTGGGGAGTGGGACCATTGAGGCTGGGTTTTCTGGAAGTAGATGCTGAGATAGAGTCTGGGGTTCAAACGTTTGTTAGGGATCAACACCTGTAAAAAGAAGGAAGAGGACTGGGCAGAGGAAAAAGCTGAACTACAATGATGGTGTTAACAGAAAAAAACTCCAAACTCTGTAAAATAATTTAAAGAGGTTTATTCTGAGCTGAATATGTGTTATGCAACTGGGGCCCAGAGAACATGATCTCAAGAGGTCTTGAGAAAATGAGCCCATGGAGATAAGGTTACCATTTGGTTTTATCCATTTATGGAGACAGGAATTACAGGTTAAACCATAAATCAATACATGGAAGGTAGATATTGATTAGGTCTGCAAAGGGTGGGACATTTTGAAGTGGGGTCTTACAAGTCATAGGTGGTCTTTTTTTTTTTTTTTTCGAAGTATCACGGGAGTACAAATCATTTTGGTTACATGGATAGCTTTTACAATGCTTGGGTCATGGTTATAAGTGTGCCTGTCACCCAGATAGTGTTCATTGTACCCGTTAGGTAGGTTTTTGCCCATCCTGTCCTCTCCCCTCTCCCCTACTTGATTTCTGTTGAGTTTTACTTTCCTCTATGCACATGTGTGATCACCAGTTCCAATTTAATAATGAGTACATATGGTGTTTATTTTTCCATTCTTTAGATGCTTCACTTAGGATAATGGTCTCCAGTTCCAACCAGATTGTTGCAAAAGACATTAAGTCACCCTTCCTCATGGCTGAGTAATATTCCATGGTGTACAAATACCACATTTTGTTAATCCACTTATGAATCAATGGGCACGGATGGGTTTTAGGAGTTCTTTAGTCGGCAATTGGTTGAGAGAGTTAAGCTTTGTCTAAACACTTGGAGTCAGTAGAAAGGAAGGCTTGAGTTAAGATATGGGGTTCTTCTAGTTGTCATACGATGCTACACCGGAATCAGGTTGGAAAGTAAGCCACATTATACTGGGTTAATATAAACCCATTTAATGAGAATTTATCATTTGTAGGCATGACTCAGCAGGCCTCTTGGAAAGGAATTTGTGCAAGAGGAAAAAAAAAAGGTCAGAGTTCAGTCCTCACTGGCCTCAAAAAGCCTGGGTGACTCAGGAGAAAGGAATGAAGTCAGTAGTGCCCCAAACCTGCCGGTCTTCGTATCCGGGCCTCACTCAGTCACCAGGCGCGGGATCTTCCAGGAAGCTGTGACCTCCATGGAGGCAGCAGCTCTCTACAGCTGAGGCTAACTCTGAAGTGGCTGACAATTAGAGGCTGCCTGCTGACCACATTTCCTGAAGCTGGGCTGCAAGCCCTTCCTTTATCTGGGTGGCACATCTTGTGTTGACTGCAGGAATTAACATGGGTTGCCTCAGAGGTCTCTGTTCCCGGAGCTTTTGTCACTTACATAGCACCTTATGGGTACATGATAGTCAATATTTATATGCTTGATGCTGTAGGTGCTCTTTTGGCTTCTCTGGTTCCATCTTGACACCAGAATTTGTCAACTTATTCCAGGGTGTCCTAGGGG
The DNA here is from genome assembly GCF_000956105.1 of Propithecus coquereli. NCBI lineage: Eukaryota > Metazoa > Chordata > Mammalia > Primates > Indriidae > Propithecus > Propithecus coquereli. The sequence continues at coordinate 1,858,682 of NW_012149008.1, forward strand.
CAGAAACTTCCAGGGCTATACATGCCCATGTACATTAGAGTGCATTTCTGGAATTGCCAAGTAGAATTCAAATGATTTCATTTCTTTCGTCAATATGAATCCTCTCTGATGAACTTCAAATTCCCTCCTGCATGCATAAGTGGAGGACTGGTGATTCAAGGGCACTACCATCAGTAAGATTTCACATAAAACCAAACTTTCACTTCATAAGAAATTTTCTCAGGGTGTCTGCCCCAGGAAGCATTCTACAATACATTCAGTAATGTAGTATGTGCTGACTTAAAACCCATCTGCAATTTAATGTCACATTTTTTAGTGTTGTGTAAGGTAAGGTATTAGGTCCTCTGGAACGTAGAATACAAGAAATTACCCTTCTCCCAGTTAACAAACAACCCCAGATGTATTTAAATAACCACACAAAGTGAACTGGGGATTATTTATTAAAGGAATCTTGCCATTTTGCTGATCACATGTCCAGTACAGCTTGGGAGGTTACACAATGGCATTGCTAAACATTGCAATGCCACCTTATCACAAAAACACAAAAGGGGTGCAGGGTCCAGAAAGACCCCTTGGGTGGATGTTGCTCCTTTATTAGCCTGTGCATTTCTTATGTGACTGTGGGAATTTTAGGGCAGATGATGAAACTTTGGATTCAGCCACACTCTTAGTGTAAGACAAGTTGCTAAAGGGCCCTGTGGCCAACTTCCCGATGAAGCTGTCGGCACAGGCAAGAAGGGGCAGGCAATGACCCTGGCTTGCAGCTTTTGTGGGAATGCCTGAGCAGTCGTTACACTGATAATGTCTGATGTTAATTTAGCCAGTTTTATTGTCACTAACTATACAATATTTACTCTTGGAAGTGATATTACTACATGGGTCTGCTCTTTTCCTACATTAAAATGGGAAGTCGATGCAATCAGTGAAGCTGATAGAAGCCTCTCCAAATAACAGAGGGTGTACACAGTGTAACAGACCAAGACCTTCAGATCCAAGCCTGACAGAACCCGCTCACTGTGTTCCACAGGCCCATTTAGATTGTACACAATCAACAGGTGTGAACAGAAAAGAACTCAAACTCTGTAAAATAATTTAAAGAGGTTTATTCTGGCTGAATATGTGTGACCATGGTCCAGAGAGCCACACCCAAGGAGCCTTGAACAAGTGGTCTTGCCCCGGTTGGGTTACAGTTTGGTTTTATACATTTTAGGGAAACAGGAATTACATATAAAACCGTATCAATACATGGAAGGCATACGTTGGTTAGGTCTCTTAATGATTTAGAATCTTATTGTTACAAAGTGTAACTCCGGAAGGGACCGAGCATCACGAGGTGTGTCTGACCCCCCTTCTCCTCACGGCTGACAACTCAGCTTTAAAGGTTTTCTGGGGTCTCCTTGGCCAAGAGGGGGTCCATTCAGTCGGCTGGAGGGATTAAGAGTCTATTTTACTTCACAGGTGCCACTTAAATAATGACCATACCCAGCTGGGAATAGACCCAACTGTACGAAATGGATCCAGTGGTGATTACAGCTCCCTCTTTTCACCTTCGTAGTGATGCTTTGAGAGATCCATCCAAGTTTATTCAGTTTCGATGGTTGCTACTTAAAAACAACAACACACACAACACTTCATTCACAATTTTAAGGTTTTCCAGAGCTTAAAAGAGTTTTGAATAACTTTAATTGCTAAAGTATTACAACTTAAACGTAAAGCTGGCAACTTCTCTTGGCAGAAAGAATGCTGTTAATTTGATATATACCCATAAATTTTTGAGAGAGAAACATTTTTAATCCATTCAGGTGCCGGGGTACTCCAAAGCCTGCATACGGTTGGGGTGAGGAGGGTCCCTGTAGGTCCTCGTCCTCCTTCACCAGAGGACACCACTCTTACCCAGCTGGTTTAACCTTTAAGGCACACGTCTTGACACGTATCCATAACATAAAATATCTGTTCTCCAGTGGTTATAGGGGGGTGGAAACTTATACAACAACTCTCAAAAGCTTAGCTGAGAGAAATGCTATTAACGGAAGTTTGCCTCTAGGGCATAAATCGGAGCTAACCCATTAAATACTCTAAATTTACCCCTGGCTTGAGGTAGATCTAAAGACTCATACTTTGGCCACATTATTTTGACTATAAGCATAGTTCATCAACATATAAGCAGTGTTAAGATTTTTCTAAACTATCGTTAGTGTCATGCCATTGGTCTATGAGACATTGTGGAGTGTTGGAACAAGTGGTCCCAGGAGACTGTTTTGCCATAGAGATGTGGTAGTGAAGAATTAACTTCAAGCTAACAGAGATCTGGACTTTGTCCCAGCTCCTGGAAGGAAGACTCTAAAGGTGTGGAATTTCCTGAGTAATAGGAGTGTCTTTGTCACTCGTGGTGGACCCCTTGGACCACACCTCATAGTTTATGCTAACAAGGTGACCCAGAGTGAGGGCTAGCCACCCCATAAAGACCAGCTGGGCAATCAGACAGAAACAAGGGCTTTGATTGGAGGGCAAACTGTGTGGCGCATTAAACTAGAAGACAAGTTGCCATATAGTAAGGGGGCATTTCAGGAAACCCTCCAACTCCCAGCAAAGTTCAATGGGAACAATGTGGGCTTTTAAAGCAGCCAGATCTGGACTCAAAACTAGAATTCAGCTTCTTATGAGTGGCGTGACCTTGGGCGGGTTCTTTAGCCTCTCGCAGTTTCAGTCTTCTCATCTGTAAAATGGGGATGGTAATACTAGGGTCATTGCAGGATAAAATGAGACCACGTGGGCACGGCTCCCAGGGCAGCGCCTGACACCTTATAGGAGGTTAGTTCTCGGTGGGAACCGGAATACCGAAGGCTGAGCTCCACGTGCCGCCGCCACCTGGTGGCGAAATTTTGAATTGCAACCCAAAAGTTCCTGAAGATCGCTTTTAAGGTGGCTTGCCTTTCAAACTCAACTCGATTAGTAACAGCAAGTGTAAACACGGACAAAAACTGGGGAAATTGAACAAAGAGGTGAGGATGGAGAAGCATTCTATTATATTGAGGAATAATAATGTTAGAGTAGGCAGGTTAGGTATGAGCAGGAGGAGGGGAGGCGAGTGAGCCTAGTACATAGGAAAGACAAAGGAACGTTTCCCGGACTTTTGAGCTCGCCGGGTGGAGACACGCGCAAGCGTGCGGAGTGCGGAAAGGCGAGACAGCCCAGCGCACCCAGGGGCATGCTAGCGCGGAGACAAACACTCCATCGGACGGTTCAAACGAAGCCAGGGCGGAGGCAAGTACCCACCGGACAGCTGGAATCACAAGGCCCTTCCTCACTAGGCGAAAATCACAGAAGCCCGGAGACAAAGAGCGCAGGAGGCCAGAGTCCCGCTGGGCAAAGGCGCGCTCCCGCTCATGGAGTGTCGTTCCACTGCCTCCTCGCTTGTAATCCAATACTCTTTCTACTTCCACTGTGTCGGCCTTTTCCTACTTTGGCCTTGTCGCCTGCCATCATTCTTGGTGGCGGGTAGACAAGAACCAAGGCATTCAGGGCACAGCCAGTAACGGTAACATGGTCAAAACCACAGAGATGGGAATCATTACGCTGAATTTCAAGTTAGGGGAGGCACAGTAGGCGGCCTTAGGGGGAGATCTGGTGTTTCTCCCTTGTCATAAACTCTTCCCGAGTAGACAATGTGCAGGGATACCACCTCACCCGAGGGTGTGACTTGCATGAATTACCCCTATAATTTTTGGAAGATCCGTGGCTTTTCTGACCCTACATCCAGTCGCACAGTGAAAGTGCGTTTCTGTGGTTGTCCGAGAAGGAAGCTGCAGTAATTCCAGCACAGGTGGTCAGGGCTCCAGCAGGAGGCTGTCCTGACGGTGTGTGGGTTCTCCAGGCACTGAGCTGGGCATGCAGATATCTCAGGTCCCGATAACTGAGCAACCACATTCGCCTACTCCTGTCTTCACTGAGCCCCTCGGTGGAAACCCAAAGGGGTCACTGGGAAAAGCTTGGGGGATACACAGTGGACACCACCCATAACTTCAAACAGAGACTCATGAAATCATGCCATTTGAGGGTTGAGTTGATGGGTGGTGACTAATACCACTGACAGCATTAGCTATTTCTGAGACCTGCAGCATTCTCAGCGTAAAAGACGGCATGTACCATACATCTCTGATCCCCAATCTTTTTGGCACCAGAGACCGTTTTCATGTAAGACAATTTTTCCGTGGACTGGGGAGTGAGGGATGGTTTTGGGATGATTCAAGCACATTACATTTATTGCACACTTTATTTCTGTTATTATTTCATTGTAATACATAATAAAATAATTATACAGCTCACCATAGGCTGGGGACCCCTGCCGTACAGCATTCACTGAAGGCCCTTCCACACCTCTCGCTGCTTTGCAAAAGCAAAGGTTTCTGCTTCCCAGAGGGCTTGGGCAGGGCTGGGGATGGCTGGTTTTCCTTTGCTGACTTCCCTATGCCAGTGGGCTAGCTGAGGCAAGGTGCTCTCTGTGACCTGAACAGTTATCACTGTGTGATACTCGCTGTTCATGACTAGAATTGAACTGACAACCTCGGACTCATCATCTCTGTGTTCTAAGGATGGAGATCACTACCTTAGAGGAAAATGTTAAATAAACACACTCATACGTGCACACACACATGCACACAAACGGACCTCGGGATGCCACAGGGAAATGGACCGAGATAAGTCATCTTGTCTGAACTCAAGCAGAGCTGGCAGGTTCTAGGCGTGGCAAAGAAGCAGGGACAGCCAAAAAGACCTGGAGACATTCTTATTCCTCCTCCGAGGCCCAGGCCCTTTCTCTCATCTTCTTTCCCACAGAAGGACAGGCCCACTGACTCTGCAACCGAAGCCAGAAGAGCTTCAGAGGAGCTCCCTCCACACAGAACATTTCAGACTTTTAAGTGGTGCCTTAAGTGAGCTAAAGAGGCGGCTGCATCATATGCTGCCAGCTGTCATCGGTCCCAGGAAATCCAGTCTGAGCCGGGGGTAATCAAGGCCATGTGCGGCAAATCCTCCGCTAATATGGCATGACCTGACATGGGCCTGGCAAACACACTTTTGGGCCTCTGCGGGACACTGTCAGGAGGGCCTTGGCAGGCCGGGGCCCCTGCTGACCTTGGCTGATGTTTGGTCTAGAAGAGCTGAGAATCCTGGCTTTGTGGGATTTTTTTTTTATTGTGGTAAAATATATATAATATAAAATTTACCATTTTAGCCACTTTTAAATGTGCAATTTAGTGGCATTAGGTTCATTCACAATGCTGTACGGCTGTCACCACTATCCATTTCTGGAGCTATTTTATCCTCTCGAATTTAAACTCTTGTACCCGTTAAGCACTAACTCCCCATTCCCCTCCCCGCGGCCCCTGGTGACCCCATTCTGCTTTCGGTCTCTGTGGATTTGCCTATTCCAGGCACCTCACGTAGATGGAACCATACAATATCGGTCCTTTTGTGATTGGCCTATTTCATTCAACATAATGCTTTCAAGGTTCATCCATGCTGGAGCATGTATCAGAATTTCATTACTTTCCGAGGCTGAATAATATTCCACTGCTTGCACGCGCCACATTTTGTCTATTCATTCACCTATCGATGGCTATTTGGCTGGTTTCCACCTTTTGGCTAATGTGAATAATGCTGCTATGAACGTGGGCATACAAGTATCTGTTTGATACCCTGCTTTCAGCTCTTTGGGGTATATGCAGGGTTGCTGGGTCGTGTGGTAATTCTGTGTTTAAGTGTTCTGCGGAACTGACACAGTTGTCCTCAGAGGCTGCACCATTTTTCACTCCCGCCAGCAATACACAAGGGTTTCAATTTATCCACATCCTTGCCAACACTTATTTTCTGTGTTTTGTTTTGCCTTTGTTTTGTTTTGTTATAATAGCTATCCTGGCATGTGTGAGGTTTGTGGGCTTCTATCCTTTCCTTTGGCCTCTCTCCCAGTGTCTCAAGTTTGATGAGAGCTGTGATCCGTGTAGGGGGCTTGAGTCCTGGTGAAGCGGGAGGCCCCGACATCCTGAGGACCGTCCCCGGGGGAGGGGGTGGGAGTGGAAACAGTCCTCTTCTAAGGCAGAATTTTTCAACTGTGGCACTACTGACATTTTTGACTGGAAACTTCTTTCTTGTTCTGTGCACTGTAGGATGCTTAGCAGCATCCCTGGTCTCTACCCACTAGATGGCCAAGAGCACCCCTTTCCCTGTCATGACAATCAAGAATGTCTTCAGACATTGCCAAATGTGCCTTGAGAGGCAAAACAGCCTCCAGTTGAGAACCACAGTTCTAAGTCGTGACTGGCTAGAGTCAGCCCGACACCTCAGGAGGAAAGGTGAGGGCTGCCCTAGCTCCCGTGAGGTAAGTGTTATGCACTCCGGTTCCGCTGTGCGCTCATCTCGGCTTAGTTTTCTGTTTTCCCCTCACCATCTGTAAGTTGTGCTCAAATAGAGCTAATCTGTTGCTAAGCTACAAAAACTGGAGCGTTTGTGTAGTACCAGCAGGGGGCCCTGTTGATCAAGTAAGGCTCAAGATGGAAGGGGTGTGTGTGTGTGTGTGTGTGTGTGTGTGTGTGTGTGTGTGCGCGCGTGCTCGTTAGAGAGCTTGAGAGGGGGCCTTTAATGAGCAGTTGTTGCTCAAAAGACCCAGGTTCATACACCTAAAAACACCTTGTACCCCACCCCACCCCAGCCCATCGCAGCCATGCTGGCCCCAAGGGAAGGCTGGGTGTCTTTCCTCTCCACACACTCCTCTCATGGTACACTTTGTCTTTCTGTGACATCTGCTTCCTTTCAAGGCTGATCTTGAAGCCCACCATCAAATTTCACCAACTGGAATAAAAATTCTCAATGTAAAATACCTCAAAAGAATTTATCTTGACCTCGTTGAGCCTACAACGCTCCTAGATACCTAGCCATGGCGGCAACCGTGTGATTTCTGAGTGACGGCAGCACATAGATGCTCTGCATCTGCACACATAGTCACGTACTCTGTCGGCAGTCAGAATCCCCTCCCACCCCTTTCTGTGCTCTCTTCAATATTGCAAGAGAAGGGAGGCCCCAAACTACCTTCTCATAATTTCTGAGAGCTGGGGCTCTAGATGCAATTGAGACCGCCAGCAAGCTGGATTTGCACCGGAAGTAGAGAAGCAGGCACAGGTCATCTGCTTGTACAGTAGCCGTCGGAAGCAAGGCCAGTCAGAGGTGGATGTTTGTGGTGGCTCAGCATCACATGCCAGTGTCTGGTCCCTGCTTCAGAGGTGCGAGTCAATTGCATGATGTCATTAGTAACAACAGCTTCCTGACCTATGGATCACAGCCGGAGTAATTTGATCTTGAAACCAATAGTCTAAAGGTGACCCTCTTACTTCTGCCCATGCAGTGATTACAGCAGTGCCTGATCCCCTGCATTCAGTCCCTTTCAGCTAGAATGGTTCTGTTTCTTGCATCAAACGCTGACTGACACAATGCCGTTCACTCACACACACACACACATCCTTACATGGCCCCAGTGCCTTCCCATGCTGCTTATTTAAATTTGGGAAGTATTTATTGATCATCTGCTGAGTGGTAGAATGTGCTAAGTGCTGTCCCGTGTTGACATCCAAAAGACTCTTCTATTGATCTTGTTTCAGGAAAACAGACTCTGAAGTTCAGGGACCAACACCCACAATACAATACAAAGTCACTAAGTCAATAGTTGCTAAGTTGTGTAGTGTTGTACTCCGCCAAGGGCAGTCAGAAGGGATGGGATTGATGGAGTTACTTCATTCATACAGCACTGAACTAGACTTGAAAGGTAGGTCAACTCTGGGTGGGTGAGGAGAAAGAGAGCGGTTGGCAGCTATGAAGAGAGACTGAGGCACAGTGTGACATCTGTAAGGGTCAAAATCCTGGATTGATGTCCTCACTCTGCCACCTCTTCTAGTAAGGTCAATGATTTGACCTCTGAGAGCCCAAGTTACGACATTTGAAAAACATGAAAACCCTCCAGAGTTGTTGTGAGGATAAAATGAGATTAAAAATCTGTATCTATATCTATCTCTACCTATAGAGATAGAGATCTATTCTCTGCATATGATAATATGCTACACAGACGTAGACTGTTTGCCCCTGGAGACCCAGAGCCTCACTTTCCTGCCCTGCTCCGACCCTGGGAAGCTGACTTCCTGGACAACCTCCACGGGCTCTCTCTCCCTCTCACTTCTGGTTAGGTTCGGTCAATGGGAGGCTTCCACAGGGGACTGGAAGGTGAAAGGAAAGAGAGGTCAGGGTTATTTCCCCAGGAACCTCGTTTCCTGCCATGCCTTCTACTGAAGGCCACGGTTTCTGACTGGCAGCTGTCCGTCTCCTGGAGCTAGAGCTCCACCCAGGTTGCAGGAACCACTTGAGATCTTGGGCAGTAACGGCTCTTCCACTGTTGCTAGTCCTGAGGTCCTACACCATCCTTTGGTGGCTTCCCTGTCCTTTGTCCACACCCCTGTACATAGTCCCTTTAATGAATTTTCCTTGAACACCCCTTTGGAATGTGCCATCTGTTTCCTGCCATGATTCTGGTTGATAGAAGATGTAAGCTGTTACATTCAAGCTTTCCTTTTTTACTAAGAACCTGTAATATCGCTTGAGCCCAGGAGTTTGAGGTTGCTGTGAGCTAGGATGACGCCACGGCACTCTAGCCCAGGCAACACAGTGACACTCTGTCTCAAAAAAAAAAAAAAAAAAGAACCTGTAATAGTTCTCTGTTGTTTAATAAGGCCAAGTCTAAATTCATTTCAACAGCATAAAAACACAGTTAAGAAAATCAGTCCACGTGACGTGACTTACGGATTACTCGTGCTGTGGCAGCCATGTGCATAGGGGAAAGTTGAAGCCGGAAACTGGGCGTGAGGGTCAATGGGCATGGCGCACAGATACTCCTCCATGGGTTTCATGTCAGTGGTCTCCTTCCAAGCCAGATAAAGAGTTCCAGAACACCCTCCTGCCCTTTCCTTTCCTCTCATTTCCCTTTCTTCGTTTCTGTGATACCCTTCTTACTTTTCCCTTCTGAAATCCGAAGGTGAACGTAGGAGGGGGAGAAAAGTAAAAGGTAAAAAGTGGACATGGGGAACCAACGGAAAATTTCCTAGCCATTAAAGCCCGATGGCTCGTTGGGCAGCTAACCTAGCAGAGGAAGGCGGAAACAGATGACTCATGTGGCAGCAGGAAGCTGAGACAGGGAGAAGGCTGGGGGGGAGGGGGAAGTTCCAGTGAGGGTGGGGTCTAATCCTGACTCAGCGCCCGACTGGCTTCACTGCACCCTCCCTCCTTCCTCTAGGGTGGACAGTCAGAGATTAAGACTCCATTTTCATGAACTAATGGCAACACTTTTTGCAAATATAGGTGTGCCATACTTATGATGACCTAAAGTGATTTTTAAAAGTATTATTAATAGTGGCATCACAGAGAAAAGTGCTAACAGACTTAGTCTCTGAGTAAGGAATTACAACGAAGTACAGTGGTAAAAGGTACACTGGACGTGAATGCAGTATTTCCTGTTCCATCTCTGCCCATGCCACAAGCTTTACCGAGCACCATCCCCCTTAGGGAGCCGCTGAGACTCTGGGGAGCAGTCACTGTTGTTACACAAAGACTGTACTTTGGTCATGACTCGCAGCAGGGACCATTTCTTACCAGGGGCCTTAGCTAGATGGTTTACTTCAAGGACCAGCGGAAGTCTCAACTCTCTCCTGAAGCCTTTTATCTCTGACTGGATACGGTAGTAACCTTTTATTTGTCATTTATGCGTACGGAAGAATGAGGGGACCTCTCCAGGTTGTCTTTTCTCCCCCACAAATTTGCCTCCAGACTGAAATAATGTTTTATATTTAAACAATGCCAAACAAGCACAGGACACTGTAATTGTACATGTGAGTAGAATTAGAAACATGTGAGAGTTGGAAGGGATCTCAGCTATGGCCTGGCCCAAAATACCTCAACATTCAGGTGAGAAAACAGACCCAGAAAGAATTAGACACAATCAAGTTAATTACAAAACTTGCACTAAAATTCAGGTCCTCCGATGTCCAATTTTGTATTCTTCCACTGCTCTATAACGCCTTCCCATAGCTGGAAGCTGCCTGGCTCTGAGGTATTTGTCCCCACACATCAACTCAAAGGGTGAGAACAGAGACGGGCCACTCACAGAGGGATGAGTCCCCATGAGCCGATCTCCTCAGAAGATTCCAGAACATATTGGAATCTGGTGGCTCAACCTTGGGAAAGATGGTGGAGCTCAGTAGGGGACTGACACACAAGTGCTGGATAAACATGTGGAGACATTTTCCTTCTGTATCTGGAAAGCAGGCGCTGCAGGTCTGAGATGTCTCCTCCCTGGACACGGTTCTCTTTGCTCCCCAAGCTATGATGAGATTCCAATCTCCACGCTGTGGCTGAGCTCTCAAAAGGAGGAATCATTCACTTAATCCTGCACTGCTAATCCACCAGAGTCTGGATTTCCTACCTGATGCTAGCATTTAGATGTGCTGTCTGAACTTCTTGTTTGATGAGGGATATATTTCCCTCCTCTCTCCATGTTTCCCACTAACCAGAGCCTTACACATTTGGCTTTGACTTTCTTGCCATTTTCACTGAGGTGTATCAATTTCTAATCAGGAAAAATTCTTCAAGAAAATGGCAGCTCCTCACAGATCCATAAGTGCTCAGCTCTTGGGTCCTTTCTCTGGTTCATTCCAATCTGAGCAGCAAAGCACATACTGTAAACATAGGTTGTGTTCTGTTAGTTCAACAAATACCTGTTTCTTGCTTACCATACACCAGACCTGCAAAAGGCACACAGGATACAGTTTAGTGTGACAGTCTCTGCCCGCAAGGAGCTTAGTGCCTAATGGGGAAGACGGCCAACCACACCAGGCATGATGAATGACAGGGAGGGCATTCGAGAAGGCAGTGGGGGCATTTGGAGGGGCACGTAGCCCACTCTTGGGGTGGGTGCAGTGCAGTGGTCAGACTTCCCAGACATTTCCTGAGAAAATAATATCAAAGCAGAAACTGGGGAGATGAGCAGGAATCAAGCAGGTGAAGCTGGGGGTTGGTGGTGAAGAGAAAGATCCAGGCAGGGGAAACTGCATATACCAAGTCCTGGAGACCATCCTGTATGTTCAGGAAATGGCAAGTTGTGTAACGTTGCTGAAGCATGAAGTTCAAGGTTAGAATAGCAAGAGATGAGACAGAGTGAGTGAGATGAGGCGAGCTCACATGTGGTCTTGCAAGCCATGTGAAGGCTTGAGCTTTGTTCTGATGACATTGGAGAAATAAGTGAATTGTTTTAATCTTTCTGAGACATCCACAAAATGGGAATAATCCCAGATCTGCGGCAGGGAGGTTGTGAAAATAAATGAATATAAGTAAAGCCTCCAGCCCCAATGAGCACTGGATGGCTGGCAGGGGTGTGATGTGGTATGATTAGGGTCCCAGGTGAGAGGTCACATAAAGGTAATACCATAATGGTGATTATGATAATTGTTAGGATTGGTGGTAACTGTATTGAGTGGGAGGAAAATTTCCCTGACTGAGAAGGTGTGTGGAGACAATAACAGCCAGCTCAGAATCCAGGTTTATAGTATTACGTGTGATCATCTGTGATCACCTTCACCAGTACCTGATCTAGGAATTTCCCTAAGAAGGAAAGGCAAACAGAGCTTCAGGCACTAAGATATTTATCAAAGGATTATTTACATAAACAAATATTTGGGAACATTTAAAATTTGCAATAAGAAGAGGAATATTAAATCAATTATAGTACATGCCTAAAACGAACTATTGCTTAACCAGCTATTGACGTAAAGTCACCAGAGACTTTTTAAAAGACCAAGCAAGGTGTTTATGCTGTAAGTGAAAAAGGCAAGATCTTACCTCTGGCAGGTGTTGTGTCTGTGTATGTGTGTGCAAGTGTGAATTACATTCTAGTTTTTATCTTACATTTTTCAGTTTTTTGTAATTTTATATAATGAACATATATTTTTCTTATCATCAAAAATATTATTTGGAACAAAAAATATTTTGATGACTATGACCACCCAAGAACTCTCGTGAGATCAGAGTCCTGACTCCCGTTCGTGGACTGAAGCGGAGGGGCAGATATTCAGCAGACGTGGACACGGTGTTTATTGCTGGCTCCCTTCTGATTGGTAAATGCTGGGCCATCCTGGTGGCTAAATATTTTGAATATCACCCCTAGAGAAGAATGTGTATCCCTGGAAGCTTCATTTCTAAATAGGCATCTTCCTTAAAATGTGTATGTAGTTACAGTGGAAAAGTCATGAGTTCTAATGCTGGTCCTGATTCTTACCTACTAGGTGACCTCAGGCAGATTGTTTCAATCTTTCTGAGTCTTATCTGTAAAATGGGAATAGTCCCAGAACCTATGCAGGCTGGTTGTGAAAATAAATGAATGTAGGTAAAGCCTATGGCCTTAACCAGCACTCAATGGTATCATCTTTCTCCACGAGTATGTCAGAGATGCCACTTTCTTCGTTGGTGGCTAGTCTTGTAGTCATGGGATGTCCACATAGACCTTGGCTTGACATTGAATTCACAAATTATGTATGTGTGCCACAGATGGAAAACGTCTATTTTTTCAGGCTACAAAAAAACTGATGCATATTTCTCCAAGAACTGCTGGTTTCGTTGTTGTTTTCCATGGTTCTCCTGGGCTGGGGCATTGCTCGGATGGAGCTGCAGAAACTTTCCACTGACACCCAGTACTGGCACATCTGCAGCATGAACTTGTTAGGTTGTTTCTGACTGGGCATGTGCAACACCTAAATATTCATGAAAATGGAACTTTCCTGGGATTTTCCATCAAGGTAGAACCAAAGCTACTTCTTGGTTCTTTTTCAGCCGGAGCAAACTTTTCTAGTGAGATCATGATACTGCAGGAGGGGATGGGTGTATGAAGTGTTGCGATGCCTGACTCCATTAAAACTGAGGATTCCAATGCTCACTAATGATCTGGTTCGAATTTCCCAAGATCTTGTATTACAAACGAGATCAGCTGTTCAGTTAGCACTCTCTTTTTTTGTACAATGGCAAGTTGCTTGTATTAACCAATATAATTAATTTGTAGAAAAGAAAGAGAGAGAAAACATTTTAAAAATGCATTTTATGTTCACTAAAAAAAAAAGTGGAATATGAACTTCAGTGCTACTGTATCACCTCTAGTAGGAAACAGATTTGCAGTTAGTTTCCATGGCGGATTCAGGGTGGCCATCTGAAGTTGCCTATGAAGGATGAGGTTTTCTAGTAGAGAGGAGGAAGGTTTTCCTGTGTGGGCAAAGCTGATGTTGCTCAATAGATATGTCTGGATTCTGAGGGAGGCAGCTGCCTTGTTTTTTCCAGCTCTGGAATCATGGAAAACCAGAGCTGGCAGTGACATTTCATGAGTCACAGCAGTGCACACAAAGTTTTCACGCTGGCTTTCACGTGTCAACAATCCCTTTCTCTGCATCATTTAACACTGACAGAGCACTGCCCAGACCTGCTCAAACCCTGCATATGTAGGGATGTTGGTTTTCTGCCCCTGACAGCCCCCAACCTGGGAATGATCTCTGAGCACTGAGCAAAGGGCAGACACTTGGTGCCTTCTGTACTCAGAGTCAAATCACTTCTGAGATGTTGGATTCCTAGCTTGGAGCGGATTCTAATCAGGGCACTGGAAGGGGTCTTGTAGTGTGGAAGGGGCAGGCATCCAAGGGGTGTGCTGTGGGAGCAGAAGAGCTGGCCAGCAGCCTGACAACTGAGGAAGAAGGCAGGCACTCCAAACTCAGCACAGAACTGTAATACTGCATAGTGCATTCCCTACATCCAGTGCTGCTGGCTCCTCTCTGGAAGGAGGCAGGGGGATTTAGAATATATTTCAAAAAGATGTCAACATTTTCATCAATATCAAGCAAAAATTATTTTTCTATTTTTAGAAGACTGGCAATTATCAGATCCTGGTAGAAGTACAAGGCAAGATGCCTGTCTGGGTGTGCTGGGCTTTTGTAGGTAGAAAGAGGAATTAAACATGCAATGTAGCTTCTGCTAAGTGCCAAATAAATAATTTATGGGGTAATTGCCTTGCAATTGAAGAAAGGAAAATAATTAGGGCTTCCCAAACCACCCGCTCCAAACACCATATGACCAACTTCCTAGAGAGGGAAAAGATATTTACTGGAAACATGATAGAACTGTCAAAAATCCAAGAAATCAATTACATAAATTGTGAAGCACAAGTCACGATTCTATTCTGCAAGAGTGTAAAATTGACAATTTTTCATTAAGATAGAAAATAAGAACTGCCACTGCTTCATCCAAGAGTGTCCTGCACCCCCACCCCACCCCATCATGGTCTCCCTCATTTTAATCATGCTATATCTGTGCAGGTGTTTTTGCTACTAACGTGTCATGTGTGGTATATGAGAAACCATCGGTCATCAGGTTAACTCAAGGGTGGATTTCATTTTTGCATCTTCTGATGAGATCATTGGCTTAGACTTGTATTTAATGAAGCAATTAAACAGTGAGAATGGCCATGAGGAAAAGTAGATGATGTGACTCCAACAAGAGGTTACGATGTTGGCAGATCACTTTGTCAGAAATGCCAAGGACTGGCCTCACAGGACTCAAAGGACTTAGGCAAGGAGAAAGGCTCTAAAACTTCCTGGGGAGGGGAAGACTGCTGAGACAGATGTATAAGACAGTGTCAGGGAACAGCTAGGGAAAGAGCGTGACTTAAGGCTTCCCTGTAGGGACTTAGGAGAAATTGATTTAGGGTGATGGGTGACGTGGAGAGAGACCAATGAGTTGTTATTGTTTTGAGAAGAGATGCCACCTTGGTTTTTCCCTTGAAAGCAAACCTTGAGTAAGGAATTGAGTACAAGCAGTTTTTAGGGGAAGGGAAGGTGATCCTAGGAAGAAAGGTGAGCAGGTGGGACAGTGAGATGGGAGGACGAAAAGCCAACCAGGGGTATGTGGACAAGAGAGTTGTCACCATAGGCAACAAGGACTCAGTCCCACTGGGGTTCTCTGAGAAGCTTGAGGAGCACACCACAGGATTGCTCCACTGAGGCATGAGGAAGCTGAGGTTTTGAGTCATCAGCTCCATCTCTTACTGGCCTGAGGGTTGTTCCTGGGGTTTTAACTCCCTGACACTTCTAGCTGCGACACAGATCAGCCGACTATGCTCCTGGTTTGAGGCCAGAGGAAAACCTTCATGCAGAGAGAAACAGGTGCTAGAAATAATTGCCATCACCTTCTATAGGAACTTCCCAAAAAGCTGTGGGTGACCTCCAGGTGGGCAGAGGAGATATGAGCGGGCCACCATCAGCTTCTGCCAGACATTCTTCTTGCCTTCAAGGAAAAGTCTAAGAAGGAGACATTGGTTCTGGTATCCCCAGCCACTCCTTTCTCTCTGTTTCTGTGTCTCATGTGTTTCCCTTCCCAGCCCACTCACTAGAACCCCTGATCCCTGTATATTTTCCAGGTAATTGGATTGGGGTGGGGGATCCAAGGGAGCTTTTGCCACTTAGCAGGTGACCAAGAAAGGAATGTTTATCTATGCAATTTCAGCTGGTTGAGAAATATATTTTGAGAGAGACAGAGGTCAACCCAGAGCCCAGGAATAACAGTTACCTTCCAGGATCCTGCCAGATGTCAGGTAACTCACTGTCCCGGGGAAAGTAATGTTTTTGTTCGTGAATGCATAGGGCCAATTTATTTTCTGCAAGTCTGAAAACCCGGAGATATTCTCCTGTCAACATTTGGAATTACCATAACTGTAAAGGGATGGTGACTTTAGATGAGTACCATCTCCATGAATTGAGAATAAGAAAAGAATGAAATAAGCTTTAAACATTTTAATCTGAAGAATTCCTTTCAATGAGATATCTTTCTCACTCCTACAAGAGCAGCAGAAGAGCCCAAACTATCACAGAAACTAGCAACCAAGGATGGAGTAAGTCATCCTGCACCTGAAATTATGAAATTCTCTCTTCTTGACACAGGGAGTCATCTCCACGGCGACTGACTGGCATGTCACAGAGCAGACAAGAATACAAACACAAAGAGAAATGGCACAAGCGGATGAACTGTGATTCCGTTTCTATGCAAATAGTCTAAGTCAGAAAAATAAAAGGAAGAAGATCTCGTAACATGAAAGTAGAATTACCTAAAAATTTATTCTTTCCCTCAGGTAGCATTTCTTTTTACATAGATTATTTTTAAGTTGATTTTTTTTTTTTTTTTTTGAGAGGATGACAAGCCTGTTAGGGACCAGAATAACAAAAATAATAAATCTGGAAGAAGTCCCAGGGGTCACCTTGCCCAACTTCTGGTTTTCAGGTGGAAATAATTAGTAACAATGACGTTCTGAAAAAGCCTGCAGGAAGGATGATTCCACGGTCTTTTTCAATATCCCAGCTTGCATGTTTTAACACCTCCAATACGACAGTCCTTTCTTACATCAATCGTGTGTCTCTGTCCTGAATTTTAAGTCTGTGCTTTATATTCTGTCCTCGCTGGCACATTGAGAACAGCTGGGCACCACGAATGCTGTGCTCTGCATTTACGGTAATATATCCAACCCCCGTGCTCTGGGTTCCTGCTATTCCTGAACCAATGGCATCGGCTGTGCATGAAATTACAAAGGAGCGGGAGTAGGGAATAACTGGCTGGGGTGGGAGTGGCAGACTGCAAGTTGTCCCCCCAAATTTGTGGCAGTTACAGGAAAATTACTTTGTCTACATTTCTGCAAGCTGCAATGTGGGTGTGGCAGCAACCCAGCTTCAGCTATCCAGACCCAACACCCCAGGAGATGGTGACGCAACAAGGTGGAAGAAACCACATGGAACAGAGCTACCTCCCCAACCTGGACAGCCCTCCCTGGACCTAGTACTAAGAGAGAAACAAACTCTCCCAAACTTAAGTCTGCTGCACGTTCGGTTTCTTGTTGGAGCAGCCTCCACTGAACCCTAACACAGTGAACCCTAACACAGTGCTACAGCTGCTGGTATTCAAACCAGCCAAACAGGAAAGACTCCATGTCAGAGAGCCTTTCCCGAGACAATAGATCTCGATGCTTTCTCTACCCACCATAATAGACATGATTAATAACATTCTCTTATTCCACACTCTCATGGACAGACTCAGATTTTGGAGAAACTCCCCAAAATCTTGTGGACAAGTCAAGCGCCAGCCTAGCCCTGGTGCCCACAACCCTGCCAGTCCATCAGCTGCTGCTCAGCCTGGGTGGGGGCCATGCATATTTCCTGGCCCTCAGGCTGAAACACCCTCCTATCCCCTCCCACTCCAGAAGTCATAGACCCAGCAGGAGAGAGTGAGCTCTACACTCAGGTATTAAAAATTGTGGATCATTCACAAACTGCTGTGGGTCAAGATGCAACCAGGGCTTTCCCTCTCCGCCCACCCCCACCCCCCAGCAGGCTTCACAGGTGTGGGGACTCGAGCAAAGCTCTGGGAGAAAGGGAAAAGGGCAGGAAGCTTTGTTCTCTATCAATTCTTCATTTTTGTTCCATACTAATATATACACCACTTCAAAGACCCCATTTTACTTTATCGCATTTGGCTCTCCCTGTTAGTTGAGTCTCCTAGAGAAAGACAAGGAACCTGGACTCCACGTCCCCGAGGGCACTTCCACTCTTGGGGGCTCCCTTGCAGGGGATGCTTGTCTGTGGTGAGAACACTGACCACGTTAACCCTTCTCCATGTGGTCTTCCTCCCTGGTGAGCTCGCTGGGACAGGAATGATTGTTAGTGATTCCATCTGTACGCCAAGCTTTGGGCCTAGTTTGGAGCCAGGTGAAGGGTGCCCCTGTCCCCTTTCCCTAAGGTACAAACCCTGGTCTTGTCCATCTGAGTTGCAGCACTCAGAGCCCTTCTTCCTAGAGACCAGAGCAGCCACCGACTAGATGCCTCTCCTTCATGGGACACTGGCCTGGTCCTCTGAGGCTCCCAAAGGCAGGGTCTTTTCAAGTAGGGGCAGCCCCATGATCTTACTGTACCAGGTATATGAGGGAGGGGAAGAGATTGCGGCCATCTTAAAAAAGAATAACCAAAAAATTCCAAGGTAAGAACAGTTCTAAGACAAGACAATACTAAGAAGAAGGAACTTCACTTAGAGAATAAGAATTTTAACATTTTGATCCTCCTCCTAAGAATTCCTCCCTCTAACTCAGGTTCCAAGAGTGAGCTTTTGAGCGATCAGTTGTTGTCCCCAAAGTATGGGTGGGGTAGGTTTTGGAAAGAGAAAACCTTGAGCTCCCAATGGAGGTTAAATGGGGCACAAATACTCCTAACAGTGCTACGAGGCAACAGAGACTATTCATTATCTCCACTCTACATATGAGGAAACTGAGGTCCAAGGAGGGGGGAAGTGACTCGCCCAAGATCCCATAATTTAGAGGCAAAACCTAGAATAGCTCAACTTACCTGACTCCTAGTTAGGTTTCTCCACTGCCCCAGGACTGCTTATAGCTTCTACTTCTCCCTTCCCAGATCTCTCACCTGCAGAAACTTACCTGATTATTTACCTCTACATACTGACATGTCCTGAAGTGTAAACCCACCTTCCTTGCTTTCTTGGTTGGAATTGCTCTGAAAGCAGAGCTGGGCCCAGGACTTCCGTGTGGATGGTCTTTGGGGAGGAGATCCCAGGAAGCAGACGGGAGGAGGTAGAAAGAGAGTGAGATGTGAAAGGAGGAAAGGCCAATGGGGGTGTGTCATGGAGCTCATTACAGCTGTGGCAAACTGGGGCTTGATCTCACTGGGTTCCTCTCTAAAGAACCTTGTAGAATGCTCCTTGGATTTCCTCTCCAAAAATGGCAGCTGGGGCATTTATCCTCTGACTCCTGTGTTCCACTGGTTGTTTTCCCACAGAGCTTCCATGCTTCCCCATCTGCACTTCCAGGCTGGATGAGATTCTGTGGTTCTAAAAGATGCCCTGAGCCAGGAAAATGAAGAGATGTGGCCAGTGCTTGAAGTGGGAGCTGTCCCTTCAGGGTGTACAGGAGCTGTCCACCATAGCTGCGGCTGAAATCAGAGGAGGGCTGAGGGCTCGGCACCGAGGCATCAAAGGGTCTGTTTCACCACCCTTAAGAGAGTTGGGGGTTAAGGAAAAATTGACATGAAAAGTGGGAACAAGAGTGAGTGAATAGGTGGATGAGAAGATGCAGGAGGGTGACAGGGGAGGGTGGACTGTTGGGTGGTAGGAATATTTAGCTTCCTCCCAGGTTCTCTTCCAAGAAAGAACCCAGCATCCGAAGTCAGAAGATTGCAGCTTAAGTCCCAGCACTTCGAGGGTCCATCGGTTTCTCCTAGGACAAGTCATTTGACCTTTCTGTAAGTAGGATGAGTAATTCTATTTGCCTCACATACTTCATGTGATGTTCTGAAGATCAACTGAGCTAATATACACAAAGCCTTTTGTAGGCTGCGAGGACCCAAACACAGGTAAGCTGCTGTTGTTGTTAGAGAAAGTGTTACAAGGGTGCTTGGGCTGCAAATCTCATATCCTCACCTTCAATACAACCAACACGAAACTTTTCCATTTCTGATGCACAACGCAATTTTAACCTACAACGTGTCAATGCTCCTTGCCTATGGTTCTGCTAACTTTCATTATTTATCCTCATTTATCTTTTGTTAAAATGCTTTAAACATGTTTTTTTTCACACTCTTAGACATTGCTGCTGGGAGTAGAAAACGGTGGAATTCATATGGAGACCAAGTTAGCAATATCTATAAACATGGTGAGTACATGTACCTCTTGGGCCAGCTAAATCACTTCTGAGAATTTATTTTCCCTATCATCTGTATACGCATGAGATACTTAAGTGTGAAATTATTTATTGCAGTATTGTTTGTAATAGTGGAAAGAGCATAAGTGTTTCCGATAGGGTATTGGTTAATTAAACCATGGTACATCTGCACAGTGGAATCCCATACAGCTGTTACAAGAAAAAATCCAGAAACTCTGTATCTTCTAATATGGAAAGAGCCCTAGGATATATTGCTGGATGATAAAAGCAAGGTTTAGAGCGCTATATAAAGTATGGTACCTTTTGTATATGGAAAGGAAAAAAACCGAGTATATAAAAAAATAACAAAAATGATTACCAGTGAGAGCCAAAAGCTGAGGAAGGGGTGGGTGGAGACAGGCATGAGAGTGAGCACAGCGTTTTATTTATACTGATATTTGACCCAATGTATTGCCTACTCAAAAATAATAAACATTGAAAAAACAAGACTTAATCTTATTCCTGGGATTCTTTCATCAGATGAAAGCTAGCTGTCTTGGTTTACCAGATGACTGATGGCAGAACTAAAACTCCAATAAAAAAAAGGGCTTTGGGAAGTTCACAATGGCCAATATGACCACGTGTTCTGCTGTTATTAGGAACTTTGAAACAAGTAACCAAAAAGTGTCCCAGTCAAACTCATTAACTATGAAAAGAGGGTGTGGCAGAGATATAAGATTTCTTAACATTATGATGATGATTATTTATCAGGAGCCTTTACATACTTTATCTCATTTGATTCTCCCAAAAACAATATTATCATCACCATCATCATCTCTATTTTATAAATAACAAAACTAATCTCAGAGAGGCTAAATAACTTGCCTGAGGCCACAAAGCAAGTTGGCTGTGCTGCTGGGATTCAAAACCACCAGGCTGTTTTGGCTATGAGAGAAAAAGATTGTCAGACGCAAATTCACATTATCCTACTCAGCTATTTGTTCAAAAATGTTTCATGAGCATCTATTAAGTGGCAGGCACTATATAAGAACTTGCAACATATCCACCAGATTGACTTTCCTTAAATATAGAATTTTCAGAGTGTTTTTCCAGAGTTCTCTGTCTACTTCTTGTTCTATAGAGGCTGCGGCAAGCCTAGCTGCTTGCAGTGGGAGAAGGAATCACGGTTGACCACCTTTCTTCAGATTTTCACTTTATCAATGGTTGGTTAGGCCCCCCAAGAATAAGAAGGAGAATGGAGCCCAAGTTACTGGCTCTAGGTGCAGATATCCTAATTTCTGCTACTGTGTGATTTAAAGAATGTCTCATATTCTGATCAGTCAATCTTTGGAGAGGAGTCTCTAGTAAAAGGAGCAAAAAGTGGTCAGAGGTGGAAATGCGGTAAACGGATAGAGGAATCCTCCTATCTCCCCCACTTTGCCCATTCATACACTCATATCTGAACAACATTTCCCTTGGACTCTTGGAGGAAAAGTATAAATAATATAATCCCCAAATCTCAGCAAGAGAAGTGATATAATTTTATATTTTTATTAATAATTTAATAGAAAGATTGCCAGGGAAGCTCGGAGCTTTTGATAAAATGTGATGTGGGTAAGTATTGAGTCTAAATGATATTTTTGGGGATCTTTCTCAGCCTGTGCCTAAAAAATTTGGTTGTAGAAGCTCTCCCACTTGTGTGAAGCCCACAAGATTGGAGGGTGATTTTCCCTGACAGCCCCTCTGCTCCAAAAAGGAAAGAAATACTGAGAAATTTGGGAGAAGTGTACCACATCACGTGACATCCATTCACAAAGCAACTCATAGCACTTCATAGTACTAGTTTTAGAAGGAGAAATTTTAACTGCACCTGTGTCTTCTGGTATGGGTAACTTACTAACATGCATTAATTACTATAATGGCAAAGATTATTATCACTCATGAGTGTCCTATATAATGTAAGTTTCTTGAGGGTCTCAACTGTCTTTACATATATTTTTGTTTTCTCCAGTCCAGCAAAGCTCCTGAACAAAATAAATGCTCAATAAAAGTGTGCCGAATAAATAAAGGAATGAACAACTTTCACACGTGTTATCTCATCAAATGCTCACATACAAAACCCAAAGCCAGGAGAGACCCTGACTGCGAATCTAAGAGGTAGGCTGTGTGCAGTCAGAGCAGAAACGGTCTAGACGACACACTTGTCTCATGGATATTCATGTTCATTCATGATTTGGGGCTGGTGAGAATAAACTTCTGGAAGAAGGACAATGATGGATTTACCTGTGCCCAAAATAGGTGCTGAGATACCTCTTCTGAATCCAGCCAATTCAGCAAGGGGTTAATGGAAGCTTTCAAGCAGGCTAGATAATTAACGGGATTAAATCTCTACCTGTCAATTAAGCCAATACATTTGAGTATAATGCTATTTAATTCTGTACCAGGAACAGTGCAATAAATCAAAGTTTACAGATGTCTTCAGCAAGCCCTTGATGGATGAAACACTGTAACTCAGAGGTACATAGAAAATCTCAAATAAGATAACCTCCCATGTGATTAATATAGCTGTCTGCATTGGCATTGGCTCCAGAAGGTTCTAATCCAAACATGTTTAACATCACATACTTTATTGTGACAGATTTAGACACCTGAACTAACTAACCAGGCAAATGGTGCTTAATTATACTGGCTCATTGTGGACCTCAGCAATGAAGCTGGGACACGGAATTATGTGTTAATTCCCATCACGGAGTCACACACCACATAAGCAGTCCAGTGTCCAGGGGATGTGATAGGGTCTGGTGCACAATGCGCAGGACAGCAATCCGATTCTTCTAGCGGCCACCTTCCCTCTCTCTGTCCAGTGGTGTTTGTCCCTGGGCCTAGTTCAGACAAACTGGCCAGAAAATGCACTCGACTGATCACAAGGGGAAAGAGGTACATGGATGTGACTGTCTCTCTGAACGTTTCCCCACTTAACAAAAGAATTGTAGGTCAAGTCTTTGTGTATGTACAAAGGATAGTTAGTACCTCCATTCCTGTATAGCCATGACTGAAACTGTTGTTTCAGAGGCTAAACTTCTGCATTTATTCTGTAGTGCAATTCCAAAACCATGGCCCTCTAAACAGGTACACAGATTTCTTAGAAGTGGACTAGAAACTTTCAGATACAAAGTTCAACTCCCAATCCTGTTTCTTAGCAGAACTTACTCATAGGGAACTTTTCTCTGTGTTATTTGAGTGTCAAAATGTGCAAAAAGAGTGCATATTTTTCCAATAGGATCAAGGTGTTTGACTCCATCTGTCTTGAAGTCAGAGTGTGACCACGCTGAGTGAGACTCAGTCACTGCTTGCTGATTGACTGATGGATCAATAAGGTATGCCAAATACTGTGTAAGAATTGAATGGGACAGAAATGAGGCATAATCTACACTCTCAAGACAAGTCCCATGTATTTGAGAACAGGTTAACGTATGCCAAGGATCATGGTCATGGGACTGGCCAAGGACCATGTCACAGAGGGCCTTGTAGGCAAGACTAGGCTCTTTGAACATGGTATTCAGGAGCGGGTAGAAAATTCCAAACTGGAGGGTAAAATAATTGGGGTTTTAAAAATAAGCCCATCATTTGCCGCTGTTGATGTAGGGTAAAAAAAAAAAAGTCAGTTTAGCTGATGATCAATTTGGTGACATAGTGAAGGATTTATCGATGTGTTTCTCAAATTATACAACTTTTAAATTAAAAAGAAAACCCACTTTTTCTAAGAGTACTTTGTGGACTGAGGTCCTAAAAGTCAGAGCATTTTTTAAAAACATTTATTTTGAGGTGACTTCATGCTTACAAAAAACTTGCAAGAAATACAAATGGCTCCTATATAACCTTTATTCAGATTCACCAATTGTTAACACAATTGTTGACATTTTGTCTCATTTGCTCGTTTATCTATCTATTCATCTATCAATGTGTATACCTATTCACTGAACCATTGGAGAGTAATTTGCAGACATCATGCCTTTGTTCATATTCATAAATATTCCAATGTCTATTTCC
>NW_012149008.1:1893460-1895938 GCF_000956105.1 Propithecus coquereli
TTATGTAGCAGGATGGGCAGTTTAGAAGTATAGGAGGAGGAACACAACAGCCAAATGGTGATGTCAGGACTGACTCCAAATACTCAGTACCATAATCAGGCCTTGGATTAAGAAAACACGCTGTAGAGTAAAAACAAAAACAAAAACGAAAACAAAACAAAACAAAATGAAAACCCATGAATTAAGGTCCGCCTCCACCACTTACCAGCAGTACGATATTAGACAAGTTCCTTAAACACTCTGATTCCCAATTTCCTCGTCTCAGTAGTAAGGATTACACAGACCTAAGCAAGCAGTAGTCCAGTGTGGTTGCTCTAAGTCTAAGGTTCTCATCACAGGGTAACAGAAGATGAGATAGGAATTGGGTAACTGTGTAGGTAAAAGGAACCCCAACAGCTGAAGTATTTGGGCAGAGATATTTTTATTTCTTTATGTGTATGTGTGTGAGAGAGAGAGAGAGAGAGAGAGAAAGAGAGAGAGAAAACATAAGAATAAAAAGATAAAAATTACAGAGTACACAATATGAGGAAAAGCCATAGCTATTGATGATGGTTTAAGATACCAAAGAACCCATGGAAGAGAAAATCCGTAGAAGTTTGGTGGAGAGAAGAGAAGGCAGGTGAAGCAGACGGTGCAGAGAAATGCTTGTCATTCAGCTTTGGGAGAAAGAAAAGATGCTGAAGTCAAAACACTCAGATTTTGAGAAGCTTATTAGAAGCTCATTCCTGTGTGCTAGGGAGGAAGCAGCAGTCATGGGGCCAAGAGGGAGAGGGCATGAGGTCAGAGGGTCTCCTGCACCTGGCCGGCCTCGGGCTGGAGGGAGTACTGGAAAAGGGGCCAGCATGGACAAGAGGGTCTCCACGGAAGCTGCTGGTCCCCATGAACTCAAGTACAAGAATTACCATCATTAACACAACTTTCCGTTTCTCTTTATGCGTACTCTCGTGCAGATCACTAGATGAAGCGAATTTAGTGTTGACATCAAGTAAAGCTTACAAGAGCAATGAGCTCTCAACTCTCTTTCAGTGTGCTTCTTATCTTTCCCAATTTGTGGCTCATCTATTTACAATTTAAGGGGATTAGAAGGATATTGATGACAACACTACGAGTGGGGAGTGGATGGGAGAATGGGCTCTAACTCACACATCGTAAAAATGATTAAACAATTTAGCAGGCTATAAAGCCACAGGCTTGCTCTGAGATTTATAGGAACAGTCCTTTTAACCTTACGGAAGTACCGTCCAGCATGCCTTATCCATAGGTACTGAGATCTTAGCTCATGTGTATCAAAGCATTGCCTCGGATGTCTGGGAAAGATGCAGGGATGAAGAAGTTGCTACGGAAATTTAGGAGTATCTTACTCAGGGATGGAGCAATTTCTGCCCTTTCCTGGATCTGCAAAAAGAACCTTTGTAACATTGTCCCTGTATCTGCGTCGCCCAGAGAGGAGGCAGAAAGGAAGATGGGAGAGCACCAGAGAAGGACTACAGAGCCAGGTTAGCCAAGCTCTCTGTCCTCCAGGCTCTGATGTTATAATTAAATAGCCTTGAGCAAGACAAGCCACACTGCTATGTGCATGGAGGACAAACGCACAGAGCACGTGTTTTATTGTATGGATTATTTCCCATTCATTAGAGAAATCTGATATGGAGACCCTGGTTAAGTCACCTGGGTATCCCCTGCTGAGAAGGTAGAGTCATTAATCTTCTTAGTGTTTAAACTCCTTTCATCCCATTCAAAGTGCCCTGGAGGTGAGGGTGTCTCATGTGAATTCTGTGCATTAGTTCTCTTGGCTACCTGGGGGCTCCTGTAGTTTTCCTTTCCTGTTCACTGGATGATGTCAGATTGGGCCAACTCTAAAAGCAGCATCTAGGCATGGACTGCTTACCTGGGTCACCACTGTGGCTGCCACCAGCTGATGTCTGATTTGAGGGCCTAGATATCTGAGCAAGGGAGTTGTCGTGTGGCATTTCTGAAGCCTCTGGCACCATCACTCACCACTGCAGAGCCGCTGGGACCAGTATGGCAAGTGCCTGTGTTCTCTGAGCTCTGTGGAGACAATGATGAAAAGCTCTCCAAGATTTGACTTGCTCTTTTATTGCAGAACTCAGCCATGAGCACCTGGGGTCTGGCCCAGGAGATGGTCTGTGTGACAGATGCCTCTCTCTACTCAGCCGCAGTTCCCAGGCACAATGAGATAAAAAAAAAAAAAATTGCTATCCCTTTAGTAGCTGGTACAAAAATTTATCTTAGGAAGAGACCTGCTTTTGGGACGAAAATGCCTTGATAAGCTCACTTGTGTAGTCAATTCCTTTGAAACATAGCTGTTCTCTGGTGCCAAGGTTTCCAAGAGAGAGCCAAAGTTATTCTGTATGAGAAAAGAAGAGAACAAACTTTATTTATTTATGTTTTTATTTTGTCTTGGGGAAGGGGAAAGGGAGGGTAAAAAGGAGGAAGAATAAGCTAGCAATGTGTGGG
>NW_012149008.1:1895988-1897705 GCF_000956105.1 Propithecus coquereli
GCTCAGTGGGAGAGCAGATCTCTGAAACCAGAGAATATTTTAGAGGGTAATTTGGTATTGTTACTAGTATGTGAGAAGACAAGGCCTTAACTAGGAAACAGAATGAAGTAATGAGAGAAGAAGCTGAGATGTAAAGGCAACAGACGAGATAAAATGGAGAGAATAGAGATAAGAAGAGCTTACATGGAAACTAAAAGGCAAAAAAATTTTTAAAAATTCATTTTGGAGGCAGTAAAGGATAGTAACACTGTGGAAAATAGGCTCAATGTTGGGGTAGATCTCTAGTAAATATGAAAGTCCTAGTTGTTCCAGACACAATCTGGAGAAACTGATAGCAGCACAATCGCTGAGATTTTAACAAACTTCTCAGTCTTTGATGAAGTGGTCAATACAAATAAAGACAAAAAGAACGTTAATTAATAGATCTACTTCAAAGGTGGTAACTGCAAACACAGTTCTTATCAAGCTTCTACAGGAGCACTACCAAGCTGATCATAAATGCTAGGCCCAATGGTAACCTCAATAAATTCAAATGTATGAATATTAAGGGAACTAAAAAACACAATGCAGAAACTTTGGGTCACATCCTGGCTTATTAATGTAAACTTAGTTTCTTAATCTATGAAATGTGAATATTTAATGATAGCTACCTTCTGTGGGTATTATAAAGAGTAAATGAGTATTTATAGAGCTTATAGTCATTGGCACATAGTAAGCATTCAATACATATTTGCTATTGGTATCATTATTATCATTATTATTTTGGGGTCACGTTCTCTATCCCCTAAATAATAAAAGCTTAAAGAAATAAATCTAAACCTCAGTCCAGATAAAATAAAAAAATTCTTAAACTACAGTTAAATCAAACAGAATATTACAACTATAATTACAAAACAAGGAGAAATAATAAAACAAATCATCACATATGAAGTGTAATGGAAGGCAGCCAAAGCTCTTCTAATAGGTAAATTCATAGACTTAAATAATCTTCTTATTTTGGGAAAAAAGAGAAGAGTAAGAATAAAACAAATCTCAGGAAAACAGAAGGAATGAAATGGCAGAAGTAAAAGTAGAAATCATTTAAAATAAAAGAAGGCAGAGAATAAGCATAATTGTGGAGGGAAAACAGTGAAATACACTCACTACCCATAAATTTAAGTTTTAAAAATATGGAGATATATGTCATGCTTCTAGATAACAAGACCAAATGCTGTGAAAATGTTAATTCTTCCCAGATTAGTTTATTCATTTTTCAAAACCTAATCAATATTCTTATGGGACTACTTTTTGGAATGTGGCAATATAATTATAAGGTTCGTATGAAGAAAAGATGAGAATAGCTAAGAACATTTTCAAAACATTCTAATAATATTAATTCATCTGAACAGTCTAGATTCAGAAGAAAAGTTATTTTGAGAGCAGACTGACATCAATATAAAAAGAACCTTAGTCAACCTGATACCTATTGAAGTACTAATTGCTATCTATCTGAAATTCACACCTACTCAGCCCCCATGCTAGATATTAATATTGTTGCCTATTGGGTGCACAGGCTTTTAAACCAAATAACAGAAATACAGGTTGAGAATAAATTTCTCTGTGGCCTTCAAATCTGAGCCCAGAAAAACAATGAAAACTCTAAAACAAAAATATCTTTGAATTTTATTCAAATGAGATCCTGTATATTTATTGAGTTTTGTTATTTATTTTAAAAAAT
>NW_012149008.1:1897755-1899358 GCF_000956105.1 Propithecus coquereli
ACAATGGCCTCTAAGAGTTCAAGTGAAAAGAAGAGTTGAACATCTCTCACTTTAAATCAAAAGCCAGATATGATTAATCTTAGCGAAGGTGGCATGTTGAAAGCCGAGACAAGCTGAAAGCCAAGCCTCTTGCAACAGTTAGCTAAGTTGTGAATGCAAAGGAAATGTTCTTGAAGGAAATTAAAAGTGCCACTCTGGTGAACACACGAATGTTAAGAGAGAAAAACAAACTTATTGCTGACATGGAGAAAGTTTTAGGGGTTTGGATAGAAGACACGACATTCCCTTAAGTCAAAGCCTAATCTAGAGCAAAGCCTTAACTCTCTTTAATTCTATGAAGGCCAAGAGAGGTAAAGAAGCAGATAAAGTACAGTTTGAAACTAGCAGAGTTTGGTTCATAAGGTTTAAGGAAAGGAGCTGTCTCCATAACATAAAAGTGCAAGGTGAAGCAGCAAGTGCTGATATAGAGGCTGCAGCAAGTGATCCAGAGAGCTAGCTAAGATCTACACTAAACAATAGATTTTCAGTGTATATGAAATAGCCTCTATTGGAAGAAGATGCCATCTAAGGACTTTCATAGCTAAAGAGGAGAAGTCAATGTCTGTATTTAAAGCTTCAAAGAATAGGCTGACTCTCTTGTTGGCACTAATGCAGATGACTGCTTTAAGTTGAAGCCAATACTCATTTACCACTCTGAAAATCACAAGACCCTTAAGAATTATGCTAAATCTACTCTGCCTGTGCTCTAGAAATGGAACAACAAAGACTGGATGACAGTACATCTGTTTATAGCCTGGTCTACGGAATATTTCAAGTCCATTCTTGAGATCTACTGCTTAGAAAAAAAGATTCATTTCAAAATATTACTGCTCATTGACAATGCACCTGGTCACCTAAGAGTTCCAATGGTGATGCACAAAGAGGTTAGTGTTGTTTTTATGTGTGCTAACAAAGCATTCATTCTGCAACCCATGGATCAAAGGGTAATTTTGATGTTCAAGTCTTATTCTTTAAGAAATAAATTTTTTAAGGCTATAGCTTCCATAGGCAGTGATTCCTTTTATGGATCTGGACAAAATAGATTGAAAACCTTTGGAAAGGATTCACCATTCTAGATGCCATTAAGAACATTTGTGGCTGTAGAAAGAAGTCAAAATATCAACATTAACAGGAGCTTGGATGATATTGATTCCAACCCCCATGGATGACTTTGAGGAGTTCAAGACTTCAGTGGAGAAAGTAACTGCAGATGTGGTAAAAATAGCAAGAGAACTTGAATTGGAAGTGGAGCCCAAAGATGTGATTGAAATGCTACAATCTCGTGAGAAAACTTGAACGGATGAAGAATTGCTTCCTAGGATAAACAAAGAAAGTGGTTTCTTGAGATGAAATCTACTCTTGGTGAAGATGCTGTGAACATTGTTGAAATGACAACAAAGCATTTAGAGTATTACATAAACTTAGTTGGTAAAGCAGTTGGCAGGGTTTGAGAAAATTGGCTTCAATTTTGAAAGAAGTGCTCCTGTGGGTAAAATGCTATCAAATAGCATCACATGCTACAGAGAAATGTTTCATGAAAGAAAGAGTCAACTGATACAGCAAA
>NW_012149008.1:1915528-1981000 GCF_000956105.1 Propithecus coquereli
GGAGACAATGATGAAAAGCTCTCCAAGATTTGACTTGCTCTTTTATTGCAGAACTCAGCCATGAGCACCTGGGGTCTGGCCCAGGAGATGGTCTGTGTGACAGATGCCTCTCTCTACTCAGCCGCAGTTCCCAGGCACAATGAGATAAAAAAAAAAAAAATTGCTATCCCTTTAGTAGCTGGTACAAAAATTTATCTTAGGAAGAGACCTGCTTTTGGGACGAAAATGCCTTGATAAGCTCACTTGTGTAGTCAGTTCCTTTGAAACATAGCTGTTCTCTGGTGCCAAGGTTTCCAAGAGAGAGCCAAAGTTATTCTGTATGAGAAAAGAAGAGAACAAACTTTATTTATTTATGTTTTTATTTTGTCTTGGGGAAGGGGAAAGGGAGGGTAAAAAGCAGGAAGAATAAGCTAGCAATGTGTGGGAGATCACGTATTGCACAATGTGACTCATCTTCAATAATGTCATTAAAAGCTGTAACATTCTTGATTTGATTGGATTTCTCATGGAAGCCAGCGAATCAGGGCCGACTTTGTGTATGAGCTGACTGTGGGCAAAACAGGGGTCATGGACGCAGATAAAGAAGGGGAGACAGAGAACACCATTGTCATCAGTATGGTGGGACCAAGTCTCTTGTCTTTGAATCAGACCTGTGCAGCCTACCTGGTCCTTGCTTATGCAGACTGATCGCCAGGGGACCTGCCCCATAGGAGCCCAGGATAAGCCCAGATGGGTCTGTACCCCAGGATAGATGCAACTTAGGAACTACAGAGCTGTTCCGGAACCACTTGGACTATTTCTCAGTTTCCAGGCAGGGGCTTCTCCCTCACCAGTCTCACGACTTCTGTATTCATAGCGGGCACTTAACTATTAGCAATAATTCCCAAAGAAAATGTAGATTTGGTGCCCTTGTAGTGATCAGGGTAGATAACGATCATCTTTTTGTGTGGCTGAAGCCCTGATATGTTCCAACTTCTGCCTAAAGGTTCTTTATGTTCAGTAGCTAATTTCATCCTCATAATTATGCCATTATTAGGCCCTGTTATTGTCCCTTCTTGACAAATGAAGAACTGCAGACCCAGATAGGTAAAATAACTTCCCAAAGTCACCAGATCCCAAAGCTCAGGCACTTCCTGAGACTGCAAAGACAGAGTAGTGAGAAAGAACTGACTGTCCCCACAGACCCGCTCACCCCATAGCCTGGCTGCTTAATTCCAGGGAGAAAATACAGAAGGCAAAGACGTCCAGGGCAAACCTCTTTATTTCCTTTCGCTGTGTGACACCCTCTCTCCAAGTGGGTTTGAGGGGAAGGGTGGAGGGAGTGGAGGAAGGGGGGTGGTTAGCAGGGAGGGTTTAGAGAGCAGGAGAGTGAAATGTGTCCAGAAGAGGCTGGTTTCTTTACTTTTCACCTGTGCTTTCTAAGTGGCTCCCAAGTGGGGAGGCTGATGGCGAAAGAAGAAAAAGAGAAGTCACCTCCCCTTAAAAGCTCCATGGATGGTGTGGACCTTTCTTCTAGGTTGGGGGTGGGGGGCGAGGCCAGGTGGGAGTGAGGCCAGGTGGGTGGGGTGAGGCCAGGTAGGTATTGGGGCAGGTAGAGGTCAGCCCAGGTGGAGGCTCAGGCCTGGTAGGGGGGGTCAGGCCTAGAGCGGGGGTCAGGCTGGCCTGGATGCTCATGTCCCTGCTGCAGTTCCCAGAAGTCCTGGGTCCCAGAGACTCTCAGCCTCGTCCCAGGCTACTTCTCAGCACCACTGAGCAGAAAATCTTGGGTCACATAAGCAGAACAGATTTACTCAGAGGGGTCCCCTGTTTCAAGGTGCCATGGCCTAATGGAGGTTGGGTGGGGGAGGATATCAAAGGGGCCCAGCTGACCGATGACTCTGCGGCTGGCAGTGTTCATGTCCACACACCATTAACCATTAACCAGCTGAGTTAGAAACCCCCAAAGCAGAAACGCCGGCTGACTCTGAACGGCATGCTCCTGACAGGGAGAGGGGCTTGGCAGGAAGATGGTGTTTACTTTCCTGATGTCCCCTGAATCCTGAAGGCCATTTTAATTAATTTTCAAACAGCTTTTGTACTTTTTGGTCTTTGAATTTGTAGTTATGGCTGCACACACCCACGCACACATAATCCCATTTTAATGAAATCAGGGGAACGTCAAAATAGCCGCACTGTATCAATGTCTCATTAAAATGGACACATCTTGCTCCAGCAGGGTGGAAGGGCTGCTTTGTACTTTATTAGTATTTTTAATTATTTAAAGCAAAATTTCCACACACCGTTGCGATGGTGAATGGAGGTCAAGTTTTTATTTTTATTTTATTTTTTATGTAGCCAAGAAGGGCTTTTTTTTTTTTTTCTTTTTTCTGCACCAGCTTCCAAAGTAAGCTGCCAGAGAAGGAAAGGTTGTAACTAGCTTTGACTATAATATCAGATTCCTGGTAAAATTGGACATGTTTTTCAAAACATACTGCTAATATTTGGAGTGGAGTTATAAATATTTATGGGAGCATGCGGTGGTGGGGGCACCCTAGGGGACTGGTGAGGAAAATGAAAGGATATCCAATTAGCTCAGGGTGGAAATTAACTGTGTTAGCGCTGCAGAAAGAGCCAAACTGATGAATCACCACATCTACAATAAAAGTGATAATGGCAATTTAAATAACCAAAATATTTTTGCTTTTGTGTGTGAAGGAAGGTGGGCAGGGGAGGTGCGATCTCGGAACTGCTGGAGCTGAGCCGGCTTGGTGGCTGAGGGCTAGCTGGTCCCCGCGGGGGTGGCGCAGAAGGAAGGAAATGAGTGATCTGAGGGCAAGGGAGGGGCTGGGTCCCCTGCCAAGGTGGGGTAAGGGCCAAAAAAGCACACTTGAGGGATCTGAGTGAGTCCGGCACCCAGAGGGGCAGTGACTTTGGAAAGGGAGGCAGCAGAGGGTATGGGGGAGGCATTAGCTGAGTTTCCCAGAAAGCTGGAGAGCTGGGAACGTGATAGTTTGGGGACTCAGGAAAACCAATCCTGATGAGCACTTGCAGTTTTCCTAGTGGGATTTGTAGTGAGTGCGTTGAATCCACCTCGTATGGGTTCTTTGCTAAACTGCTTTCTCTGGCACCTGCATCACTTGGGGTCCCCGTAGGAAACAGATGGCACACTCAAACTGAGTGATCGAGGAGCGCTTAATAAAGGGATTAATTGCAAAGGTGTGGGCACCGCGCAGTGTGAAGAAACCAGAAAGGATAGTGCCCAGGGCAGGGAACGAGGTAGGGGGAGCGTTGTCACCCATGGCCTGGAGGGGAGGAGAGGAAGCAGTACGGGACCTGGGGAGTGGAAAGGACCTCCTCAGTGGACAGGCACAGCAGCCTGGGACAACCTGGCAGGAAATTCCTACATCCCCTACAGGGTCCCTGGCTTACTACTTCCTCTGGGCAGCTTTCCCTAACCCCACGTAGACCAGGATGGGTACTTCTGCTATTCACTAACCTATCACTTCTTCATGTAACAAGTATCTGTTGAGTTTTCTATGTTGCCAGTTTTATCCAGGTGAGACAACTGGACATGGCCCTGCACTTACAAAGCTTACAGTCTGGAGGAGTTAGTAGTCATGAATCAAATAAGGATGCAAGGAAATATAAAATTATAATTGTCTTAAATGCTTTGATGGACAATTACAAAATGTGACAAAGCATAATGGAGGGGGTGTTGATCTAGGCTGGGGAACTGAGTTTAGATCTGAAGGCGTACTAGACACAGGAGAGGGATGGAAACTGTATATGCAAAGGCCCTGTGGCAGAAGGGAGCATTTATTTTAAGAAGTAGCAGTTCACTATAGGAATAAAGTAGAACAAAGGGAGGGAGTGAAGGCAAGTGGACTGAGGGGCACAAAGGCTGAGGCTGGAGGGGAGAGCAGGAGAAGCCATGGAGCACCTTGCATGCTGGCCAGGCCTGTGACAGACTTGGCCAGTCAGGAGGTGTCGTACTACAGGGGCAGTCATGAGGCTCAGGCTAAGGTAGGTGCTGTGGGGATGAAGCGGGCACATCTGAGGGCAGGAATGGACAGACCAACTACACTGACTGTGGCAAGAGAGCCAGCAGGAGGCAGAGGGCCCACTGCCAGGTGAGTCTGTAGCGGTACCACTCACCAAGAGGGGGCACAGAGAGAGCAGCCTTGTGGGATGGGGAGGGAATAATGGCCTCCGTGTTGGCCATGAGGAGGTTGACTTGTCTTTGTGATTTCTGCCACAGTAAACATAGTGGTTAAGATTACCCGGGTCTGAAGTCACTGTGTCTTCTCCAACCTAGGGGTATAGAACCCTCATCAGAAGTACTGTGTATGATACAAAAATGGGTCAGACATTGCACCTACCCTGAGGCAGGTTCCAGCCTAGCAGGCGGTAAGGTTCACACATATAATTACACACAAGGTAGAAAGTGTAACGAGATGGGAATTCAGAAGGCAGAGAGAGGGAGAGAAAGGGAGGTCACTTCCTGAGGGGGAAGAGGAGGTGGGAATCTGCTCAGAAATCGCTATGCAGAGTAAGAGTCACCAGTCATCCACAGTGAATGGCACTGACACCAAGAAAATGTAGGCGTCTTCGTTGGCATTAACCTCAAACAGCTAGTCCTTTAAAACCCAGATTCCACGGTGACTTTTAAAAATAGCCTTTGGTGTGGAGCCTTTTTGAAAGTCTAAATAAATTACACTCATTGCTTCCCGCTTGTCCACACATTCATCTTCTCCAGGGCTGCAGTGCATTAATCAGACCTGCTTTCTCCTACGATTGCCTTTTCCCCAGTAAGTTCTGCGCCTCTGAATGCGTCCCATCGATTCCACACACCTGCCCGCACCAGCATGGGAACAGACGTGCTCTGCCTGCGGTTCCCAGCACCCCCTCTGGAGCCTTCCCCGCGCTCTGCTCGGGGTCCCACTGGGTTTTCCAGCCCCCAGATGTCAGGGCTGTCGGTGGTGGTGGTTGACATACTGGCTGGGAGTTGCACGGTTCCACCCTCCCACTCCCTACCCCCTCCAAAAGTCTTGGGTGAGCCTAATCCCTTCCCACGGATTTAGTTATATTTAGTTTAACAACTAAGCAGAACACTTGGTAATTTGATGCAATTTGATTAGCTATCTCCAAACTACCTGCTTCGATAAATGTTCTAGAAGCGGCCCAGGCAGAGCACCTGACCCTTTCTGCTTCCCCTTCTTTCCTCCTCTGCCCCGGCATTGTTGTCACTGCTACCATGTGTGCAGGGACTTGCAGGGGCTTTAGTGCGAGCCAACAGCATCCTATGGGGGGGCCCTGGAGCCCCCGCAGGGCACCTTTTGAATGACTTTTGTCCTGCTGCTTCCATTTTGCCCCTGATCTGCCACGCTTCGGGGGTTTCCCAGAATTTGCTGGCTGGGCCTTCTCCACGTCTACAAAAAGCTGTGTGTTCACGTCTTCGCATCCTCATCCTCCCCTGATGTGTTTGGGTGTCCCATGGGCTGGCCAGTCTGAAGGAAAGGGTGTGGTTTCAGAAAAATACAGACCAGGCTGGGTCAAGGACCTGTGGTCAGCAATCTGACTGGCGGGGTGGGTCTAGAAGTATAGTCCAGGGGAGTGGGTGCTTTGCAAAGAAGCCCCAGAGCTCTGGGCAAAGGTGGGAGCATTGTTTCCGGGGCTTGTCCAGAGCTCCTTAGCTGACTGTCAGTCCAGGAGGGATATTCGTGTCTTGAAGGGCCAACTAGAGTGGTTCAAAACCGCAGAATATCAGATCATTCCAAATCGAACGGCTGAAACCCATAAGGTCCATCTTCTTTGTTTACATAAGAGCCTTTTCTACGGTATTTGAGGAGATGGCCTTGTCATGGGGCTGCATCAGGAGGCAGCTGGGCCGTCCACGCCCAGCCGCAGGGAACTGTTGCTGTGGAGGTCAAGAGCATGCGAGCTGCCTCCTCTTCCTTCTCTGCCACCTCTTTGCTGCCTGAAACGTGGCTCTGTGTGCCGCACAAGGATGGCCAGGCTTCCTCTAGCCATTAGCTAGATAGTTATTAAAACAATCTCAAAGATAGTATCCCTAGGACCTGTAAGGTAGCCCTGGTCCTTAGCATTAGGAAGAAATCCTTTGAAATGTTCGACTTTAGGTTGTTATTTACTGTCAGAAAAGGAAGGCTCTGAGTGTGAGGGGTCGTTGGAGTCATTCCCTGATTTTACTGTCGGGCAAGGCATGCTGGAATGGTTGGATGTTTGAAGCCCCTTCCAGCTGTGAATGCCGGTTCTCACAGGTTGTCTGATGAGGGAGGAATGCAGCCCAAGCCATGTGTCTTGGCCTGGGAGCAGTGAGGGTTCCCGCAGATCCAAGTGGCAGAGAGAAGGATCAGGCTGGAAACACGTAGGCACAGGGAAGAATCTCACAGGTTAGAAACCACAATCTTTCTTCAGGAGTTTGGGTGCAAAAATGGAACATCAATCCTCAGAGTGTGCAGGATAGAGTGTCGTGCTATTCTTGGACATGCTGGATTCCTTGGATCTAACTGGAATGGGGGCAAGGACTTAGCCACACAGGATAAGGCAGAGGCAATTATTGCAACCAAGGGGCCAAGATCATAGGGACTGATAGCCAAGGCAGTTTGCTTCTAGCCACTGGCTATACATTTCTCCTGCCCAGGCACAGGATGAGAAGGGTTGAACCTAAAATTCTGCTTCAATGGCCTCAGTTGAAGAACAAAAAAGTGAGGTTTTTAATTGGTTATTAAGATTAATGTTGTAAAATGAACTTCAAAAACACAGAAAGAGTGATATTATACAATCTCTAAGAACATCTGCGTAGACAGCAAAGCCAGCAGAGTGGCATTCAGGGCTGGCTTTTATATCTGTATCTGGAATCATCCTCTGAGAACCCTTAAGTGTGACTTTTCACACAGCACAACGAAGAAAGTGTTTAGCCAGCCACACCTGAGAGAGTCATCAGAAGTTAACACAATGCCAGAGACGTGCCATCAACTAGACAGGAAAGAAGGACCTCAGATCACAGTCCAGCAGTTCGGCAACTGAAGACATTCTCACGGAGGAGTGTTTCTGGGCCCCTCATTTTGCAGAACGTAGGGAGCATTTCAATCAGCATTGTGAAAAATCAGAGGGATGCCTCCTCCTTGGAAAGTTAACAATGCAAGACAGGCATGCCACTGCCCATTGGGATTCTCCATGGTTCCTTTCCTGGTCCCAGCCCTTACTGCCTCAGTCCCTAACTGGCCAAGCCTCCCCTCCACACCCCACTCTGCTCATCGCTGCTTCTGGTGGGAGCTTCAGGGGGGATTGAAGAAGAATTTGGAGGCCCAGCTGGCGTCTGCTGCATCAGCCACTCATGAGCTCCGTTTCTGATTGTGGTGGTGTTCTCATTGCAAAAATATCCATTTTGGCATTCCTGTTTGGGTGCCATCTTCTTCGTCTTGCTTATTCGGTGAGAGCCCCACTTTACACAATGTGTGTATGTGCGTGTGCTTGAACAGGCTCACAAAGGCACCCTCTAGTGCTAGCGTCAAGTGGATAAGGAGGTGGAGAGATGATTGACATAGTAGATGGTCAAATTTTTCTTCTTTTCCCTTCTTCCTGACACATCAAGTGTAAGTCATGAAACCAGAACACCAGCTCATAGAGAAGCCTGGGTTGAGGGGGAACTCCCTTGAGCAGCTGTGCTTTAGGAACTACACCTGAGCGGGCTCATCCACTCCTGGACCTATTTAGGTAAGAAGATTCTGAATTGTGCCCTGGTGTTGTGATGGGATGAGACTTCCTGAGACCTTGGGAGACGGTGACTGTATTTCGCACATGGGATGGACGTGAATCCTCAGGGGTCGGAGAGGGCACAGTGCTAGGCAGCCCTGCCTCCTGGTATTTGTCCCCTTATGTGGTTTCCTCCTACATTGTACCAAATGTGTACTGTGTGGCCAAAGGAATACATCAGAAGTGACTCCGCTACCATAATTCCTGCCCTACAGAAACTATGAGATAGTAAATGTTTAAAGCTTCCAAAGTTTGGTGTTTTTTTCCTAATGCAGCAATAGATGATAAGTACACTCAGCACATGAGTATCTTCTTGGTCATTAGCCTCCCTTTCCTATTCCAGGCAGGAAGATAAAGGGAACAATATGAAAATGTAGGCAAGCAGCCAATTTATTCTTCTATCCACTGAGCAAGAACTCATGGCTCTTCCTAGCTGCAAAGGAGGCAGGGAAATGTTTTTGTTTGTTTCTTACTGGGAAAATTACTACCTAGAAGCAAAAAAAATCAGAGCTCAATTAGAAGGAAGAAGAGGAAATAGATATTGGAAAGGCAACTACATTGTGTTAAAATGGATTTATTTCTGAGTATGCTACATACTTACCTAGCATTTCCCACTCTTTTCTCACTGTGGCACCTAGAAAAGAACGCTTGCCTGGCAAGCTGGGGAAGGTGGAGAATGCTGCTTACAGCCAAGGTGACTGGCTTGGGGACAGGGCCCAACACGAGACACACCAGATTCTCTGAGGGCTTTGGGGACCAATATCCCTGCAGACTAGTAACCCATCCACAGCAAACTTGTTCGAGAGTCTATGGGTGGGGTTCCTGAAATCAGTAAGCAGAAGCTTTATTAAGTAGTATTTTCAGGGGCCAGGGACACAGGACTGGGCAAGAGGACAAGATGAGTGGCAATAAAATTGCATCAGGGACCCCTCAGCTTATCCTACAGGGAGCACTGGCACAGAGGTGGCCCTGCAGAGTGGCCCACCTTAGACAAGGGAGCCAGGCCTTTGTGCCACCCCATTCCCACCGCTGACCTGCCGCTGGATGTGGGATGTGGGATGTCTGTGGCTTTGGGCAAGGGGCTCTCCTAGGCTGAGGGCAATGCCCAGATTGGGACTAAGCTGAGAGCCACCAGCTGCCATCACTTCCAGGGGCTGGGAGAATGCGTTCCTCAGCCTCAAGGGGCAGGAGGGTCTGGGCAACACTCCCCACATCCACTTCCAGAGGCTTTGCATTCCATCATCACAGGGAGCACGCACCCCCCTAGGGGATGACTCTTGGTGGCACCATAAGAACAGAAAACTTGGATGCATGGAAGAAAGTCTTACCCAGAGTGGCATTTGTGGTGTTCCTATGCAAATAGGCATCTCAGCAATGAGTTCTGCAGGCCTGGAGGAGAATTCTGCCCTAGCGGCGCTACAGCGTCGACAAATTCATTTCACTCTACTGTTTATCTGGATTCAGCCAGACTCTTCTGCAGCATTTAATTGTCATGGACATCATGTAGCAGGAGGCAGCTGAGAAACTGAAATGAGCTCCCAATTTATCTTTGGAAAATTTTGTCCATTATGAGACTAGAAAGATTAAAGGGATAATAATACCTTCCACCCATATCATGCTTCCCTGCCAGCACAGAGCTTTCATATGCGCATTATCTTATTTGAGCCTCACGAGAGTCCTATGAAGTAGTTATAATAGGAATTATTATTCCTTTTAGCTGGGAAAAATTCTAACTTTGGGAACGTATGCCTCCACCTTATACATTTCTTGATTTGTTTTTTTTTAACTGACCAAGACCCTTTCCATTGTCTCAAAATCCGAGAAGGCTAAAGCATGAACGTGAGTGAGGAAAAGAATTCCCCTTCCCTTATGCATGTCTGGTTTTTAACATCTTCCTCCCGTCTCTGAAGTCACAATGCATGAGTTAGGACACAGAAATTAAACTACTAACAACTAAAAACATGCGGAGATTGTCAACTTCTGGGATTGTGTCGCTTACTTATTGTAGCCCTACTAGACGCCAATCACTGTGGGAGGCACCCTGTGGGTGAGTTCTTGAAAAACTTGAAAATCACAGTTCTTGAAAAACTTAAACCTGGGTTTGAAAAAACAATCATAGTTCTCGTGGAGCTAACAATCCACTGAGGGACATCAGATAGGCACAGGGCTAAAAAACATCGGGGAAAAGAAGTAGGGCCGATTCTGCAGGAGTTGAGAGAAGGCACGGATGTGAGGACGCCTTAGCAGAAGAGAGAGTGTGACAGCTGGACCCTGAAGGATGAGTAGCATTTCCTCAAGCAGATGGCAAAACAGCAATGACGACCTCATGGCCTGGCATTAATCCCGAGCTTTCTGCCTGCCAGGAATTGGGCTGAAATGAAGGTGATAGCATTCACCACGTGGCTGGGGCAGCCAGATCAGTATTTAGCCCACTGCACACTCATTGCCACCAGGCAGCCAATGAGACAGCCCACGCCTGCTGGGTCTTCCACTGGTCTGTTTTCTAACCATGTTTTGTGCTCTCAACACTTTTTGTTGAATTTGGTATTACTGGATTGAAAAAATATATATTTGGCTGCAGCTTTCCTTGAAGCAAGAGACTCCTCCAGCTGGGATCTCGTGGGGTCTTTGGGACTATTCAGAAGATATCCTGGGCAGCAGATGTTCTCCTATCTACACCAATTCAGGCATTCTATGTGCACACAGGTGATATACAAGTGGTGCCCAAGGGAAACAGCAGGCCTTTGAATGAGGTGTTTTTTTTTTTTTCAGAGTTGCCTATTTGTCTTGCTTTTTTGTTCCACCTTTATTCTTCTCCTGGAGGGAATATTCCTAATAGGATTAATAAATGGAAAATGTAAATAATGTGACTACTGAAATATAGATTTTCCAGGAATACAATTTATCACTGGCTTCGTAGAGGCTAAGTCATGTGATGCCATTTGTTGAATGACCACTTCACATGCCGCCAAGAGGGGAGGATTTCACAAAGTGAGGGCTAGAGATTTCAGCTGCTGGCCTGATTAGCCATTCATGGCTCCCAGGGGTCACCAATCTTAGGTGGCAGCTCCCCTTGAGTGTGACCGCGTAGCTCCTGGAGGCCAGCTGGGCTCTCCCCAGTGCTGCTCTCGTCCACCTGTGGTCATTCTCAGGGCATCTGCCCTTCCTGCTCTTGGCCACTGTCTGTTGCTCCTGTGCTGTCTCTGAGTTCTCCCAGATACTTTATGTCTTGGTCCCAAGGAGTTGAACTATTCTCAATGGAAGTATCCTTCGTGGGATAACTTCCATCTTCTCCCTGAAAAGGCAATGGTCACTCCCAAAGATACCCAATGATAATTAATTGATAATCTGCCACAAAATTTACAGTCTTCTCTAGAGGTCTCTGTTGACCCGCTAATGGCCAAAAGGCAAATACAGTGACTCCATGGGGTGACTTTTAGTCTTTTTAGGAGCCCAGTTTATAAGAGGAGGACATTTTCCCGTACAGGCCCAAACCCATCTGGATCTCCTCGTCTGTTCTTCAGTGAGCTTGTGTCAGTTTCACATTGAGTGCGATTGTTCACAGAGGCTTTTCAGCCCATGGTGTTCTGTCCAGTTCGCCTATTAGCATTTTTCTTTTTTGCAGACCTGATCCCAGGTTCCCTCGTGCCGTCTTCAGTTCTTCAAACCCTGTGTCCATCATTCTATGGAAGCTGGTGGCTCACAAAAATGTAGCAATGGCCTGAGCTGAGTGGGAGGGGCTGTGCAGGGTCGAGTGGGAAAAACAAAGCTTTGGAGTTAGAAAAATCCATTTCTTCATCTGTAAAATTGGAGTTGTGGTATCTGTGCTATACGTCACTATAGTGACATACAGTGAGTGCTCAGATATGGAGGCCATGGTAATAGCAAACATTGAGCAAATCAGTTAATCAGAGAGGTGCTTCACCTCCTGGAACTCCTAGGAAGGGGATGAAAACCGGAGGCGTCCATGGCAACATGGACATCAACATTCCATCAAATCAATAGCTTAAAACTGTGTGTCAGAGTCCTCTGATTTATGGGTTTCCATTTCCTTCCACCTATTTCCATTTCCTGTATACTGAGTTTAGGGCATGCGGCATGTGCCTGCGTGGACAAGGGTTTGGAATCCCCTTCACTGGGGCTGGCTGTCCTCACGGACACTTGCCCTTCTCTGCAGCTGAAATGACCTGAAAATCAGCTC
This sequence comes from Propithecus coquereli, assembly GCF_000956105.1. Lineage (NCBI taxonomy): Eukaryota > Metazoa > Chordata > Mammalia > Primates > Indriidae > Propithecus > Propithecus coquereli. The sequence continues at coordinate 1,927,485 of NW_012149008.1, forward strand.
AGTGTTTCCATCCTTCCACTCTCACCTTTGGCCACCCTCAGGAATCTGGGTTTGCTCTGCACAAAATCTCTGGGCCAAAATCTCTCTTTGATTAAGTTTTCATGATCGATCAAAGCTGATTAAGAGTTGATTACTTTTGCATCCACACCTTCTCCATTTTTTAGTTGTTTTCTATCACACCAGACACCGCTATGGACCATATTTCCATATGGTAAGCATGCCTTTGCTTAAAGGGATGTATAAAATCATCCTTCAGTTCGTTATTTTATGATGTCTATTAAAGCCACGATTATTCATGAATTGAGAATTGCCATAAGACCTTATATGAGCACTATAACCTAGATATCGCATGCTTCCAATAATGCAAGTACTTTCTGAATTTTATCTTAGATCCCTATTTGTGAAAGTGAATGGCAATTTAGCTTCTGCTCTTCATGGAGATGGGGATGGATTGTGGTCATTAATAAATATTCAATTAGGTGATTGACTCACTGACTACCTCTCAGGACTTCTCTCTAAGTGAGTCCACGTGGTAAAATGAAGAAAATAATACAAGCTTGGGTTTGGTCCTGGACCTACTGCTAACTTCTAGTGCCCTTGGACAAGGCATCTACTTTTTCAGGCTCAGTTCCACAACTAAGATGATCCACAATCCCAAAGGTCCCTTTCAGTTTTAAATTAATATGAAATGTTTTTTTTCCTTTTTTCCTACCATGTTTATTGAAACTAGCCACAGAAGAAGATTCCCATTACCTTCAATTTGGTCAATACCCTCGTATTTAATAGAGTGTAAATAAAACCAATCTGGGGAAAGCAAAGTAATGGCAGCTCCAGAGCACAGGGCCAAGGAAGGGCCAAAACACTGGACACACCTGTGCAAGGCCAGGGCAGGGTGGCTCATCTGGATGGGCTGACAATGGCCTTATATTGCCTGCATCAAAATTAATAGACTGTAAAGAGACTTTAGAAATGTCTCTTCCAAGTTAATTCAAGCACAGCCACCTATGTGGGAACCAAGAATCTAGAAAGTCAATAGAAGTTATCAATTTTTCCATCTTCTTACTTTCTTTTTCAGACATAAGTGGGCCCTGGAGGGGACTAGATGTTTATTGGCTTCCTTTGTCTTTAGGGAAATATCTTGCTCTTCTTTCTTCACACCTTTCCTATTTTCCTGTCTCCTTTTCAGTCTCTTTTCTTTCCTTCATTTATTCATTTATTATCCATTAATCAAATATTTACTGTGGTTTATTATGGGTAAAACACTGCATCAAGGTGGTGAGATTCACGAGGATGGATAAGAAATGGCTTCTGATAACGCAGTCGATACATGAACACAGATGTCTGTGACCCAACACAGGACGGGTGCCGCAGGGAGGGATGGCTGACCGTCTAACAAAGCTTCCCTGTTAGAAACACAGACAACCCCCTTAAATCTAGGGGACTGGTGAACAAGCATATGGCCACCCAGCTGTCCAACACTTACCAGCAAGTGACATTAACTGATGTCTTCCCTCCATTGGACTCACAGGATAATACTGTAGCACCCAACCAGGGAAACAAGGTCATCCTCGAGAGGGCTTAGCCAGGGCCATGGCTGGGAGCTGCTAGGTGCTGGCATCTCTGCGCATGACTCACGGGAGGCTGGGACAATGTGATCTCAGAACTTCGGTTTCTTGAGCAAAGATTACAGGTTAATCCCTTCTCTAAGATTCTCCTTGGTATGCCGTGGTAGAAAAAAGACAAAGCTTTAGAAGGAGCCGTATGTTCAAATCTCACCTTTACTACTTACAGTGTGTCACCTTGGCTGGGGGACCTGACATCCCCGAACCTCTGATTCCTCATGAGTGAACTCCCACCTTGAAGGGTCATTGTAAAAATGTGAGATGATTCACGTACATTTCTTTGTCATGAGGTGGGTGTTCAGTAAAGGGTGGCTATTGTGACTACTCTGATCCTGCTAGTGCTCCCACTGCATGGCCATGATTGGCTGCATCAAAATTACAGAGTAAGAGAGACTGCAGAAATCCTCTCTCCCGAGTTGATTCAAGCACAGCCACGTATGAAGGAAGCAGGATCCTAGAAAGTGAACAGAAGTTATTGTCAGTTGTTTCCCATGCACTTCCTCCCTTTTCCAGAAAATAAGGAAGCCCAGGAGGGGAGTGGACAACAGATGTTTAATGGCAAGCAGGGTGATGTCAGAGACCCTGTCCAGCTTCAGTTCTTTCATCTGTGAGAGGAGAGATTGGTTCTTTTGAGCTGGAGTGGTCTACGACTCAGTGAGACAACAGAATACTCTCCATCTCAGCTTCCTCTGCCCACCAACCACAGCGAGTGGTGTTGCCTTCAGGAAGCTCATCCTCCACCCTGAGGACTCGGAGCGTTACCGAAAAGGAATGACATTGCCCACTCTCCCTGGTGCCTGCCTCTTGGTCTTCCTCTTGCAGAAGCCAATGCTGAGTTGATCCAGAAAAGGGTGCAGTCAGGGCAGATGTGCATGGTTCCTGGAGACAGATCCCACCGACTGTGAACTGAGCCCCTGGGCACGCTGGGTCACTGCTCATATCTTTACTTCTGTCTTAGCTCTCATTACCACCTGATTTGTTTGTTTGTTTATTTGTTTATTGCTTGTCTCCCTTCACTTGAACATCAGCTCCTTGAGAGCAAAGACCTCACGGTCACACCCACCACGGTGACCTCCCTTGCCTCATAGGTAGCTGAGCACAGAGCAGGCCCTAGGTTAATATCTGCCGAGCAAGCGAACGGTGAACAGATAGCTGAATGATGCCCGCACACAGGCTGGGGCCACAGGTGCCAACACATGTAGATTTGGGTGACAACTAAGACAGGGAGGCAAATACCTTGCTCATGAGTGGCCATGCAGAGGCCAAACACCATGAACCCTTTCGAGTTGCAATTAAATGACTTCGACATCTATGGTATACCACCAAGCAAATCAGATAAACTAGTCCCTCAGCTACATGTTGCCCAAATGGGTTGTTGGATTTTTCCCCCTTTTGTCTAGTTTAGGCAGATTTGGAGTACTGAGAGCAGAGCTGCAGTAAGACAGAGGGAGGAGATACAAATCATATACGTTGATCTCAGGAAAGGAAATGATCTTTCAGATGGTCTCAGATGCTGCTTGTAGGAGGGACAGCTGGCTGGCTGAGCATGTTGAAGGCTTGTGGAAGACCAGCAAGGTGAAAGACCCCAACGGGCATTTGAAATAGGAAAATAGATGCCCACCTGAACAGGAGCAGGATGGGGGCTTTTCTACTCCTGCCAGAGTCGGCCTTCTCATGCAACCGTCTTATATCTCACTTCCTATAGTTTTGCTCAGAAATGACTCCTTCCTACCCTGCCATATCACGCCTGCTTTTAAGTGTTCTTAAATGACATTATGTAATTCCTAAATTTAGCCATTTAAAGTTCCGTTTGTATTTTAACTGACCTAGAACTCCATCCTGCTCATGTCCTCATTAGATATAAGAGAAGATAGAAACAGCAAGGACACCATCTACTTTGTACATCCCACGTGGCTTCCGCTGCGCCCCTCCAGGGTCTTTGGAGCCACGGCAGAAGTCTGCAGGTGTGAGAGGGAAGGGTACGTCCTCAGGAAACGGAAGACGACAGGGTTTCTGGGCCCAGGAGGCCAGCTATTTCACTTACTTGATTTCAGCTATTGATGGGACTGGGTTCACCCGTTCATTAGAAAGTACTTCGTTTTCCTTCCTCTCACTTAGTTTTTAATCTGCTCCGCCCTGGACAGTAGAAGCAGAAGTGAACCACTCTGTCCACTGCTTAGCTCCTGGGGCTCAGCGATTTCCTTCCTGAGTGCAGGCAAAGGCTCAAGTGCCCGTCGGTTTGTCCTCGACAGAATCGTTCGCGAATCTGCTTTGTTATCGACGTTGGATCGGTGAATGTACAGACACGGAATTGTACGCCGAAGAACGTGGGATTCAGGCAGATCTCTCTGGGTCTCACTTTACTCAGGCTTACGCTGAGGGTGAGAGGAAATCCAACCCCTTTTCCAGGCAACGTGCTGCTCATTGTGTCATTGTCTATCCGAATCAAAGATTGTAACAGAAGATGAAAAGCAGATCACAACAAAATTCCCCCTAACCATCAACACAAAAGCAGGAACTTTCAGAACGCCAGTAAAACTGACCAGTAAAGGAAGGTGGAGCAATGGCGCCACCCAGTGGTGCAACTGCAAATGACAGTTTGGTTGTAGGTTTTTCATTAACTTCATCATCCTCAGAGAGTGACACAGCCCCACCCGGATCCCAGGCCTGAGTCATTAGGGCGCAGGCTTCATGGGGCCAACCAACACAGAGGAAACCTCAAACAACTGTGCCAGGAAGGGTGGCAGGCCAGAGCATGGGGACGGAGCAGCGGGCATGAATATTGTATTATTTCGTCAGTGGCACAGGAAGTGTTTTGCAAAATGCCTTTCTTACGCTACCTGCAGCAGAAATCACCTGGAGAGCTTGGTAAGGGTGCGGATTCCCGGCCCACCTCGGACTTAATCAGACTCTCTGGGGATCATGGCTGGGAGTTTGTATTTTTAACAAGTGCCCCAGGGTGAGTCTAAGGCACGGTAAAGTTTGGAACCTGAAAACAAGGAAGGTAGTAAATGAGGGGCCGTGAAGTCGCATCACCTCACTCCATAGAAGGGGGAAGTGAAGGCAACGGGCAGGAGGAAGAACGGCCATGTTTGAAAGAGACGGGAACTTGAAGGGAAAGGGAATCATCCTTACTGTTGGACGGCACACACCTGAGGGCTTCTGAGGCAGCCGCCAGGCAGGCAGCAAAGCCGCGCTGAGGGGCTTCCCCTCTGGATCTCCCTTCCTTCTGTAGCTGAGGCCTCCACTCCGCCCTCCCTGGCCTGTAAGTCCATTTCCAGGCAACTCTGTCTAGCCGCTGGGGCAGTCCTGGGCCCATGGAAGGGTGGGGGGCACACAATTAATAGTCGTTGTCGAATGCATCACCTGGCAGAGAATGCCCTGGCCCAGGAGTCAGAGGAGCTGGGTTCTGGTCTCAGTTCTGGTCTCGGTTCTGCCATTACCAGGTTGTGTAACTGTGGAGTCTCTGGGTTTCAGTTTCCTCATCTGTAGGAGCAGGAGGTTGACCCATGTGGTCCCGAAAGCTCTAGTAGAGTCCCAGGACTCTCTTCTCCCTGTCCTGGGGCCCTGGCCTGGTGCCGACCTGGTTAGCTCACCCTCAGGTTTGACTTCATTGTGGGGTCGGGGGTCTCCAACCCCTCACAGGTGTGTGAGGGGACCTCTGAGCCTGGCGCCACTGATGGAAAACTTTACCTAAGAACACAGCTGCCCCATTAATGGCAGTTTCGTGGACAGTATTTCCCCAGAAATTCCAGACAGGGGTGCGGCTGGAGCAGACCTTTAGGACCTCAGCCTTGGTTGCCCGGGTAACATGTCAGGGAAACTTCCAACTCCAGCTCCCTTCCTCCCCCACCCAGGGGACATGCCACCGGGATAGGAAGTCACAGGGAATAGTGAATATAGTAGATACTATTGAATTGTGCACTTTAAAATGATGAATTTTATGTTAAGTGAATTAGATGAATTCTATTTCCATTTTTAAAAGCAATTGAATACTTATCAAAGCAAAGGGGAAGAAAGAAAGAAGTCACTGGGAGGCTCTTAGGGGTAGAGAGAGGTGAAAGAATATTCTAAGATTCCCTAAACTAAGTCCCGTTAGAGGGTTTTCCTTAAGGAAGAGGAATTCAAACTGAGTACCTTAATTCTATTACTCGATTTAATATATTGGATAGCTGGGATTCAAGTGAAACCCAAGCGCTGAGTTCTAGAAGAAGAGCAAGTCGGAGAGTGAAACATCCATCCCTGTCCAGTGCGAGGGTGGTTCTGAGGAGGGGAAGGGGCTTCCTGGCTGAGCTCCACTCCGGCCCGCGGGGATGTCCCTTTCTATCTGTCCCCGCTCCTGGTTCTTTACAGCTTCCAGACAGGTGGCAGCTGGGGGCTCTGGATCCCCTACCAACCAGGAGCCCCTGTTGGAAAATCCCTTTGCCCTTTTGTGGTCAGCTGGGACTGAGTTGGAATTTTCCAAAAGGAACCTTTTTTTAGAAACCCAGGGGGAAAAAAAAATAAGCACAAAGGTCTTAGAAAACCCATTCCACCAGAGTGTAGATTTCCATGGTGATCAAAGCACAGACCGAAGTTGAGGGATGCTTTGTCTTGTCTCAAATCTGAGCAGGGTCCCCCCTCCCAGAGACTCCTCCTCTGTGGTCCTCCTGCCCCTCCTGGGGTGGGGAAGGAATCCAGCTCCAGACCTTCCATGAAATCACGTCCAAGACTTGGGCGTTGGAGATGGAGTCTAAACAGCCACATCCCTGCTATCCAGATTAATTACAGAGGGACAGATCTGGTAGAAATCGTACGGATCTACTGATCCAACTCATCCCTCCCATCCACTCTCCACTTTCAGATGAAGACACGTAGAGACGTGAAGTATCTTGCCCAAGATCACCTGGGGTGTCAGGGTTGGAAGGTGCTCGTGTGTGGCCACAGAACTGGCCACCTGGCATCAGGCACCTTGGAAGCCAGGCCAGGCCAGGCCCTTCTGTGGCATCTGGAGACTGTGGCTTCAGAGAGGACACTCCCTTGAGCTGAGAGGAGAGGGCCTGGCCCACCAGCTCCACTGAGCAGAACCTTGGAGTGAGGCATGGAGCTGGCTGGAGGAGAGGAAAGTAGCATCACAGAGCAATGTCCTCAAACCCCGCTCACTAGAGCCCCATTGAGGAAGTACCTGTGGGGTGCCAGGCCTGGATGGCCCAGGCAGGGGGACTTGGAGGCCCTGGCGCAGTAGACGGATGGCAGCTCCACAGTGGCTGGACGGCCGGCTCTGTGAGAGGAGGGGTCTGGCAATGAGGCTCAGCTGGAGCTTTGGCCTCAGTTGTGAAGGGTTTGGGCCCGAGGACGTGGCAGCCACTGTGGGCCTTGAAGTGGAAGTGGTATGATCCAAGGGCCCAGTGCAGGATTGGATTGGGGGTGCTCTGGCTGGGGGACTCATCAGTAGAACAGTGCAGCCATCCAACTAAAGGTGACACAGGTCTCAACCAGGTGGTGGGAGAGGGACTCCGGGGGAGGGCAGATACCAGAGCCATGGACAGAGAAGTCAGCTGACTGTCAGGGGAGGACAGTGGGAAAGGAGGTGCTCAAGAGGACCCCCATCTCCCCAGCTGGGCAGATGAGCCAATGGCAGTGTCAGGAAGCAAGACGTGGAGAGACAGGGGAACCCATGGTGGTGGGGCGGCGGGGGGCAGTGGGGCTCGCTCTCCACTCCAGGTTTGGTTCCTGTCTTGCAGGGCTTGGAGCGCATTTTCTAAATGTTGTTCCCATGCCGCTGCCATCAGAATCAGACCCATCCAGCATGCTTGTCAAAGACAGATTCTGGAGCCCCGCTCCAAATCTCTGGGAATAAAAGCGTAGAGCCCTGAGATGTGGAAAACATCTGGTCTTAGAGATTCACGACTCCTTCCCCCCATCCCACCCCCATTTCCTTCCTCTAAACTTTGATGTTGGAGACACAGGAAGAAGAGCAGGCTTTCAGAGGGCAGATAGTTTGGTTTTAGAGATGTTTGCAGATGCTTAACGGGCAGTTAGATATTACAAGCTAGAGCTCAGGGAGGCTTTTGGGGTTGGGGTGGACAGAGACTCAAGACCATACTGGAGGGATCATTTGAAATTGCATGTGATTTTTATTTTTTGTCTTTATGAGCCTCTGAACTTTACACATCATCTGCTCTAGGCAGCCAGATGTCTGGGAAGAGATTAGAACTTGTTAGAGAGACATCGCCTAGAAAAAGGCTAGGTTGGTATTTGACTTTTGACATTCGGAATAGGATTATGTGGCAGGACAATAGTCTCAAAGCCACAGTACTATCCTGAGAGAGGAGTCATTGAATCCCTTTACTTCCTTTTTCCTCTGTTAGCTCATTGCCAGCAAGGACACCTGCCCTGCCTTAAGGCTCTGGTGGAAATGCAGAAGAGGTGGCTATGGGTCAGGGAAGTCGAAGAAAGCCTGCCCCCTCCATGGGAGAAGGAGGGGAAGTTGGGGGTGTAGGATTGGGCAGGGGCTAAGGATTGTGTGGCCAGGGCCAGTTAAGATGGGGCTCAGTTATCCAAGACTTCCCAGGCCCAAGCTAGACAGCAGTGGGTTCAAGGTCAGAGGCCATAAAAGCACACAGTGGGGAGGCCAGCAAAGGACTTCACCTTGGAGAGCAAGGACCCTCCGGGAGGACTAGCCCAACACACCCAAGGCCGGAGCCCCTTCTGGCAGAGCTAGGCCATGCTAGCTGCAAGGCAAGCGTTATACTCCAAGAAAGACTGAGACACCTAAAGGACTTCTACAGTTCTCCAGCCTGACTAAACGCCACTAGTATAGGTCTTACTTAAAGATTGCACTTTTAATCCTGTGCATCCAAGATGTAATGTGGGTTAAATTTTCAGTTTTGTGGAGGAGTCATCAGATGGTCCTAGGAGCTACAGGAATAACCGGACTTAGCTAAGGAATGGGCATAGAATGGGGGCACTGGGCTGGCTGCAAGAGCCAGCGGGGCAAAGAGGCAGATGCAGGAAAGACTGTTGGAGGTGCGGGGGAGAGCTGGTGAGCTGGTCCCGGGAAGCGCGGAAAGAGAGGTTTAGGAAGACGATGGTGAACAACACAATTTAAAGTCACAAGAGAAAGTGAGGCTGAAGATGGACAAAGGATCATTTGGTTTGACAATTAGGAGATCAAAGTGACATTTAAGAAGACAGATGAGTGTAGAGGTGGGAAAGAAACCTGCCAGGGAAACCACTGGGGTTAAGGCGTGAGTGGGTCATGAAAAGGAGGCAGCCAGAGTGAGCATCTTCTTTGGAGAGTTTGTTGCTGGAATAGATGAAGAGTAATAAATCAGATGACAGTTGGAGTGGGTGGCATGACCAGGAGCGCGGGGGACCCAGGTGTGGCTGTAGGTAGAGGGGGAGGATCCAGACGAGCGAAGGTTAAAGATGCTAAAAAAAAAGATGAAACATTTGAGACACTTGATGGTTGAATGCGACAGCTTGTGAGGAAGGTGAGGAGGGAAGGTTAAGAGAACAGGTAGAGGGACCGGCCTTGTGGAGGGAGAAGGGCCTCTCTCTCCAAGAAGGGCGGCCAGTGAGGACGCAGGTACTCTCGGGTGGAGACGAGGGTTTATTAATAGGTGAGACCAGAGGTGACTCCTCCCCTTTTGCCTTCAATAACTAAGAAGTGAGATCAGCTGTGGATGAAGCCGCCCACGTGCGGGAGAGGTTGGCCGGGTGACGGAGGAGGGCGGTGCGTGTGGGCAGCACTCACGCCCACCGGGCACGGGGGCCTCCGGTTAGCACCCAGCTCATGGATGGCAGGGACGTTGCTGATGCAGAGGATCGGCCAGCTGGAAGTGGGAACAGCAGAATTTTACACGAGAAGGAGCCAAAGGGAAGCTGGGGTTACCCCAGGAACGATTACTGGAGCTTCGTCAGCTTAATTAAGTTGTCGATATAATTTTATTAACAATTTTGTACTTATTGGCCAAAGAACACGGTCAAAACATCAGGAATTAGTCCTAGTCTACTACTCTTAAGATTTTCATGCAGTCATAAACTGATCACAGATCGTGCCAGATGATATTTTTCTAAAACTGGCCACAGCCGTATTTCCAGTCCTGTAAGCTCCTCCAGATACTTGTCACTCCCCCATCATAAGGTGGCATTTCTTTTCCTTCCCTGTGAAACCGACAGGACTCTGTGACTCACAATGAACGGGAAGGGAAATGACACTGCATAATTCCCAAGACTAGTTCATATGTGATGAATTGACTTCTACTTGGCCCCCTCTCTGGGCACTTTTGCCCATGGAACCCAGCCACCGTGTTCTGAGTAGGCCCAAGCCGGACGGTGGTGTCCTGGCCAACAGAGCCAGCTAAGGTCTCAGCCGATGGCCAACATCAGCTGCCTGACACTGAGTGACCGAGCCTCAGATAATTCCAGCCCCAGCTGAAGCCCCAGCCATTGTGGGCCCGGATAAGCCATGCAGCTGTAACCTGTCTGAATTTCTGATGCCTAACAAATGGTTGTTTCATGCCACTCAGTTTTAGGGTAATTTTCATGCAGTCATAGTAGCTGAAACTCATACAGTTTTGTTTCATAACTTTTGCTTTTATTAGTATGAACATTTTCTCCTGTTGCTTTATTGTCATCGTAATTATTTTATTGGTTGCAAAATATTTTGAGCCGATAGCTTGTTTAAACATTCTGCTATTCTTGGCTATTTAGATTGCTTCTCATTTTTCACTATTTACGTAATGATATAAAAAGTTGTGCATAGAGATTTTTCTTTTTCTTCGAACTGCTTCAATGGGACAAATTCCCAGAAGTGGAATTACTTTTGGGTAGGAACATTTTTATGGCTTCTCAAATGTACCACCAAGTTATTTCTCAAACAAAATTGCATCGATAATATTCTTCCATCAATCCTTTAGCAATTTTGGTACATAAAACCACCTTAAATTTGTTTTTAATTAATGTGGGCATAACTAAATAATTGCATTTAAAATAAAACCTTTACTGCCTTGTCATCAGCATTAGACATCATCATTATTTTTAATTTCTACTAATTTAATCAATGGACATTGGATTGTTCTGAACTCATATTTCTTGGGTCAGTACTGGGACAAAGATTTTTCCATATTTCAGAGATTTTTTTTTTTTACTTCTATCTGAGGTATCTGTATGTATTCTTTATCCAAAAATGTATTTAGCAGAGCTCTTGATATCACTGTGTATTTAAATAATAAGTGATAATTAGTATACTATAAAATTGATTAAGTGGCTCATGACCAGCATTAAAGAAAAAATTAGAATACAGTAAAATAGAAATATTAGAGCATTCTGTATATATAAAGTTTTTTTGTGTTAAACTTTTGTTTTAATGTAATTTAATTTGGGTCAAGATAATCATGATGTTCTTTTTCTTTTCTCTCTTTTTTTTTTATGTTTGCAAGCAGGCAAAGTGCCAAAGTTTATTAAAGCATAGTTCGTTCTGGAGAAGGAACAGGTCAACCTCCCGGAGTGGAGGTGACCATGATGTTCTTTTTCTTAGTGGAGATGCAACAAAAATGTTTTTAAAAGATGAGTCTTATAAGCCATATTTATTAACCCCTTTTCATATTGATGTAAACATTTCCCAAGCTGTAGCTTCCCTTTTTGTATTGAATTTTTTTTTGGCACCAGTTTAAATTTTCACATGGTCGGGCCCAGCAATCTTTTGCAATTTCTTATTTCAGTTGAAAACAGAAATTCATCTTGTTTCTACAAAGGTGATAAATGATCCATCCTATTTTTTGTCGACTCAATTCTTACTGAAGCATTCTCTGGACACCTCAGAACTTATAAAAATTCATGTTGGCTCAGCAAAATGCAAATGAAGAGGCCTGGCCCGAATGCTATTATGGAGTGGGTAAATCCAGAATATGTGATAATCATGAGAGTGCGTGTCCCCATTCTCACTTCCCGTTGTCAGTTTGTGTTGCATCAGCAAAATGAGTTCTGGTGCAAATGCTGTATAAGCAAATGTTACAATAGTTACCCAAAGATAGCTACAGAATGATGAAAAAAGTTGAAGTGAAGTTGAAAATTCCAGAACACATGGAAGTACTCAGAATAAGACAAGAGAGATGAGTCTGGGGACAAAGCCGTCAGAGTAGAGACGAATAAAATGACACTGTTTAGTGTGTATTTGCCAGGCTTATTTACTCCTTGCCATCATCTGTGAGGTTCATCATTATTTCCATTTTACAGATGAGAAAACTGCAGGGCAAAAAGGCTACGTGATTTACTCAAGGTCACCCAGCTAATAGGTGCCTGCAATTTGAACTTCAAGCCTGTACTCTTAGTTACTGGTCCATGCTTCCTCTCTGTAGGAGAGGAAGGTTAATGAGAAAAGTTAATGCCTGGACAGAGTGTTACTTGCAATTTAGGAGTCATAAAGGGATATTTCGATTGCTCTGTGGAAACCTTCCAGATATTGCCCCCTCCACTCTGGGGACTTTTGTTCAAATAACTGGATCTAGCCATCTAGAATAAAAGCAGCTGCTACCACGCACGCTGCTGGAGACAAAGACTGATGTTTGTATTCCATCTGTGATTTTCCTGCATTCCATGCACATCATGAAACTTCCTAACGTGACGTCATCTCAAAGAGACAGTAGAGATCGTGACTCAGAGCACAGATTCAGCAGCCAGTTTGCGCGGGTTAGTTTCCAGCTCCGCCTGTTTGTTTCTAGCTGTGCAGTGGGCAGGTTTCCCTCATTCGCAATGTGAGGCTAATAACAGCACCAACCTCAGAGGGCTGTTGTGAGACCACGCCCGGCCTGTAGTTAGTGGTACATTAGCATGAATCATATTATGTGTGGTAGTTATTTGTTTTGAAGCTGATATGTTGTATATTAGTTATATTTTGTTTCTTTCTGGTTGGATTTTAGGAGATAATCGAATCTTACCAGCAGCACAGTTACAGATAGGGTGTTTCTATGTTGATTCTTGTAAGTTGTATTTAATCACCTGACATTTTTTCATCTAATTCTTCAGTTTCCAGAATACATGCTGAGTGGGATGGTCATATGTCCTAGTTTACTCTTGTTTTCCCTGCATAATTATTAGTGGTGCCCCTTCCATACTGAAAAGTGTCCTGGTTTGGAAGATGAATCATGTGGTCCTCCTGTTTGGAGAAGTAGAACCCCTCCTACCAGTGGCCACTCACTGCTGCCTTACTTGAGCTGGGTCAGGTGCCCCAAAGGTGGCACAGAAGCAAGAACAGTGGTTTACATTATTTTTCACGCCAGGACACTTTTGGCAAGCCACAGAAGCCTTTGGAGCTCTTCTAAGAATAATGTTTTTAAGTGCATAAAATCAAATGCACAGGATTGCAAAGGAATTTCATAATCTTAAAAGACTGCTATCAAAATATTTTTTAAGAGCCAAATTTGCGATGTGGTAATATATATGCTTTTTATTAATGATTAAATAACAGGTCTAGTGACAGGTTTAGTAACTCTTATTTACAAGGAGCTCTGAGCATAAATGGCATTGTGAGATATTCGTAACAACAGTTATGGGATATAGAAATAGCTGTGGCTTTCTATTAGTGACGGAGTCACAGGCTCCATTTATGTTTGTTTTCTACACTCACAATAAAATGTAATTTTTTCCCGTTCAAGTTCACAGACCTGTTGAATTATCCATCCAGGCCTCTTGTGGACCCTAATTTAAGAACCACTGCACTAGGGTGAATGTTTGAGGCAAGGAGGAGAGGGCAAGGGGCCTCTTTCAGGAAGAAGAAAGAGGCTGGGATGATCGCAGGCTTGGTGATGGGCACAAGACATAGAGGGGAACAAGGACCCGGGAGGTCGCCAGGACAGGAACTGACGGCAGGAGAAGGGCAGGGGTGTTCTGTCCGACGTCTCTGTCGACAGAGGATATCCCACCCAGGACGTGAGGATTTTCACAGTGGCTCTGAATGAGGACTCGGAGGCCCGAGGTACCATTGAAAAGCCCTCTCTCTCAGTTTGTCCTCTGCTTAGTGGGAATAATATCTCCCTCACAAAACCACTTTGAGGGTTAAATGAGATAATGTATATAAAAGGCTTAGTGTGGTGCCTGCTATGTTGTAACCCCTCCTTCAACAGCTCTGGCAACAGTTACAATGAAGGCCAACTTCCCGGTAGTAAGCAGGGACGCCCACCAAGTCGCCAAGAATCCCTAAAACATGAGGGTTCACCGTGCGTGGCCAGAAGGGGGAGGCATACACCGTACTGTAAGCTCAGGAGGCTAAGACAAGGGAGTAGAGAGTGTGGAAGGGGATTTTTTCTTTCTTTCTTCCCTCCCTCCCTCCCTCCCTTCCTTCTTTCCTTCCTTCCCTCCCTCCCTCCTTCTGTCCTTCCTTCCTTCCCTCCTTCCCTCCTTCTGTCCTTCCTTCCTTCCTTCCTTCCCTCCTTCTTTCCTTCCTTCCTTCCTTCCTTCCCTCCTTCCTTCCTTCCTTCCCTCCTTCTTTCCTTCCTTCCTTCCTTCCTTCCCTCTTCCTTCCCTCCTTCTTTCCTTCCTTCCTTCCTTCCTTCCCTCCTTCCTTCCTTCCTTCCCTCCTTCTTTCCTTCCTTCCTTCCTTCCTTCCCTCCTTCTTTCCTTCCTTCCTTCCCTCCTTCTTTCCTTCCTTCCTTCCTTCCACTCTATTTCGTCCACGTTGAGGAGACTTCCTTCTGCTCCCACAGGCTGAACTAGATGAACGAGGCTTCCTTCCGCCCCCTTTGCTTGGTCCACAGTGCCCCAAAGGGCATCCAGTCCTTGCTCTAGAGTCAAGCCCACCCAGACCACTGAGATGCGATCGGGAACAGTGAGACCAGAAACAAGCTGCGTATATGCCCCGTCCTGTCCGAGCAGCATCTGAACCATATATATGCAGAGTGCAGGTGCTGGGGCCAGGAAGTATGCAGTGGGGCCACATGCTTCCTCCTCAAGCTCTGCGTATTATCGCACTTTTCACCTGCCATCTCACTGGCAGGAATATGACCTGCCCTCCAGGCAGTTCCAGAAACCAGCAGGGTTTATACAGGCTATGCCTAATTTAGGAACGCCCAACCTAGGATGGCCTATTTTGTCTTCCCTCGCACACCATAAAGTTATTGACTCATGTTTGCCTGTACAGAATAATCTGCAAAGTTTTTGAACCAGAGCTACTCATGCACACCTAAAAAGAGCTCTCCCTTACTTTCGTGGTAGAAGGTTAACAAGTTGAAGGCACCAAGATCTTACCGTCCTATTCCTTTGCAAGATAGGGACATCCAAGAAAGGAGATGCAATTAAATAGGATGGTAGGAACATCTTGCACGAAGCATCATTTATAAAGTGGTTTTTAAAGAAAAATGCTACCCTCTTCCAAGTAACTACCCTAGGAATCGTTTGTAGATCTGTATCTCGGGGATGAAGTAATCTCTTTTTATATGCCCCGTAGCATATGCCATAAAGCTGGGCATGTAACTAGGGCTCCAAGAATACTCACTGAATGATATTAAAATTTGGGAAAAGAACAGAGAGAGCTTCAAGAGATTCAACTTGGTTCTCCATTGAATGATTTTAATTTTTTTTAACTTTTTTTATTTTTAAGATCAGAACCCTTTTTATGAATGAATGAAATACACACAATTCCAGCAAACAAAGCAGATTAAAAGGAATCTGCTGTGGTTAAAGTGGGGAGAGGAGGGAGGGAGCCCAGCATGGAAACCCCTTTTGAGGTCCTGTAGCAGACTAAGCAGTGGTAAGACTGTGAGCTCCCTGCCCACTGGCTCTCCCTGGTGCTGCTTGCCTGGCGGACCCAGTAGAGCAGAGCACGCCCTGAGGTGGAGGGACATTGAACCAGCCTAGACACCCGGGGGGGACTTGGGACCAGCATGCTTCTCCCTGGCATGGTCAGGAATTGAAACCTGGGGCCCCAGGGTGGGCCCACAGGCCAGATCCCATACCCCCAGGTCTCAATTGAGTTGCTCCAGGCAACAGAGGGGATATTTGTGAGTTAGTTTTGAGAGGTGTCATTGCCTGCAGGGGCAGATCAAGGGGAGAGTGCAGTGCGGGTCCTAGCTGTGGTGTGCTCGTGGGGCACCCCTGCTCCCACGGGAGGGCTGCGTCCCCAGTTCAGGCCAGGATCCTGGGCAGGGAACCTCCTAGCCTGCATCACAGTTGTAGGGGAGCTCAGCTGGCTTGAGGTCCTGTCTGCTGGCAGAGGCCTGGGAGAAAGCGTGGAACAGGGGAGGTGGGAAAGGCGTGAGGCCTGCTCCAGACTGCTGGCTTGTGGGTTTCAGACAGCCCCGTTTCCACACGTAGACTTCCTGGTTGAGTGGGGCCACTTCAGCCCCTCCCTGGCAGCTTTGTCCAGAGGCGGGCAGCAGACTTTTTTTTTTTTTTTTGAGACAGAGTCTCGCTTTGTTGCCCGGGCTAGAGTGAGTGCCGTGGCGTCAGCCTAGCTCACAGCAACCTCAAACTCCTGGGCTCAAGCAATCCTTCTGCCTCAGCCTCCCGAGTAGGTGGGACTACAGGCATGTGCCACCATGCCCAGCTAATTTTTTCTATATATATATTTTTAGTTGTCCAGCTAATTTCTTTCTATTTTTAAGTAGAGACGGGGTCTCGCTCTTGCTCAGGCTGGTCTCGAACTCCTGACCTTGAGCAATCCACCCGCCTCGGCCTCCCAGAGTGCTAGGATTACAGGTGTGAGCCACTGCGCCCGGCTGGCAGCAGACTTTTGACCCCCGCAGATCCCTTGCCTGCATTTGTGGAGCTTGAGGGCAGGCCCACTCAACCCAGCCCTGCCTAGCCTCATTCCCCGACCTGGGTCTGCTGTGGTGGAGAATAAGGACTCACCTGGAAATTCCAGGGCCCCACCCACCACCTAGGGCATTAGAGTGCTTCTCCTGAGGAACTACAGCTGGTTACGGGACCCAGAAATAACATCGCAGCTTGTTCCTTTTGGGAAGTGTCACAAAGAATTTCGAACATGCATTGTACGGAGCCTCAATAAAATACAGGATAAAATAGAAACCCAACACAAAGAAAGCACAAAACAATGCAGGAAACGAATGAAAAATTCACTAAAGAAATCGAATTATTAAAGAAAAATCAAACGACTTCTAGAAACGAAAAATTCATTCAAGGAATTATAAAACACAATGGAAAGCCTTAAGAATAGGTTAGATCAGGCAGAAGAATCTCAGAGCCTGAGGACAAGCCCTCTGCATTAAACAAGTCAGTCAGAGATACAGCAGAGAAATAAGAGGAATGAGCAAAGCCTGCAAGAAATACGGGATTATGTAAAGAGGCCCAACGTAAGAATCATAAGCATCCCCGAGGGTGACGAAGAAAATATATAAGGGTTGGAAAACCTATGTGAGGGAATAATTGAGGAAAATTTCACTGGCCCTGCTAGAAATCTAGATATCCAAGTACAAGTTGAAAAGACTCCTGGGAGATTCATTGCAAAAAGCAAACACCACACACAGTCATCAGACTGGCCAAAATAAACATGAAAGAGGCGCTCCTACATAAAACTCTTAAAACAGTGTTAGGGACATTGGGTAATTAATAAATGCTGCATATAGTGTTTGCTGTTACTTTTTCTTCTTTACCCTTGATTGTATATCTGTTTCAAAATTTCCAAATGTGTGTGTGTGTGAGTAGTTTCTAGTTTATTATTTGTTATTGTTTTATACTTTTATGTAATTCTGGTCAGAGGAATATGATCCACATGATATCAGTTCTTTGAAATTTGTTAAGGCCAGCACTTTGGCCTATCATATCATTGATTCACATAAATGTTCCGTTTGTGCTTGAAAATGTTCTCCAAGAACAAGATTAGTAATTACACCATTCAAATCTGTACCCTTGCTAATAACTTTTTGTTCTTGATCTAAGAAAGCTATGGGCATTTAATACCTACCTAAGTAATCTAGGTAGACTTAGTGTCTTTTGTTTAGAAAGACTACTCATTCTGAGTGTTTTAGCAAGTTTTCTTTTAGTAGGCATTTTATTTTAGAATAATTTTAGGTTTACAGAAAAATGACAAAGATAGTAGAGAGTTCCCATATACCCCACACCTACTTTCCTATTGTTAACATCTTACATTACTGTGGTATATTTAGTATAATTAATGAAGCAACATTGATAACTTACTATTAACTCAAGTCCATACTTTACTCAGATTGCCTGGCCTTAGTTTTCACTTCATGTCCTTTTCCTGTCCCAGGATCCCATCCACGTTACATTTAGTCATCATGTCCCCTCAGGCTCCTCTTGGCTGTGACAGTTTCTGAGACTTTCCTAGCTTTTGATGACCAATGACCTTGATGGTTTTGAGGAGTACTGGTCAGGTATTTTGTAGAATACCCCTCAATCGTGATTCTTCTGATGTTTCCCTCATGATTAAACAAGGATTTTGGTTTTTGGAAGGAAGTTAGTGGAGGTCAAATGCCATTCTCATCACATCATATCAAGAGTACATATTATCAATACAACCTATCACTATCAATGTTAACCTTGGTTGCCTAGCAGTAAAGTTTTATACATGAAGAATTTACTGTAACTTTTCTTATAATGGCTGCCATTGTAATAATATGATGAGGTAATGCAATATACTAGATTCCAGAGACCTGGATTCTAGGCCCATTTCTGCCACTAAATTGCTGTGTGAGCTTTGGTCGGTCACTTCACCTCTCTGATCCTCAGAGTTTTTTGTTGTTGCTAATCTGAACATATATTCTTTTGAAGTATCATTTTCATGTTTATGGTTACTTCCGAAACACCTTCTAAACAATATGCACCTTCTCCAGTTGCCGACAGTAGTATCCAGCTCAGTGGATAGGGCTACCATGTTGTAGGATATTGTAGAAATGATGCTGTGTGACTTCTGAGGTTAGATAATGAAAGGTGTTGTGGCTTCCACTTTATGTTTTCTGGGATCACTCAGGGAGACTCAGCCACCACGCTATCAACACTCTGGCAGCGATGGGGGAAGGTGCACAGAGTCCGGAACTGAGGCCTCCTGCCAGTACCTGGTACTGACTTGCCAGTGATTGACCCAGACCCAGAGCCACCCAGCTAAGCCACTCTAGAATTCCCAAACACCAGCACCTGTGTGAAATAAATCTTTTTATAGTTTAAAACAAACAAAAACCAAAGGGTTGGATCCCCAGAACAAACAAAAACCAAAGGGTTGGATCCCCAGACTTTGAAACTGTTCCAGGGTCCTCATGGGTGGACGATATGGGAAGGGGTGTTGGCTGGCTTGGTTCCCAGATTCCTCCCCCACTTAAACCACAGAAGCTCTGCCTTCCTCTGGTTTATCTATTGAGGACCCATCTAGGATTCCTTTTGAAGAATGGAGTCTGCAGCCAAAAATAAATGTGCAAACACTGGCTTAGAGAAACACTAGATGACCACCATTGTCCTTTCCATCTCTAACATTCCATGATTCCACCCATCAGTCCAAAACAGGTAACTCTTATAGACCTATGGGCAGCATTTTCTTCAGGGCTTGCTCTTCTTGCCATAAAATACAATCTTGGAGGCTGGAAACAAAAACTCTCAGTGTACTGCTCCCTAAGCATATCAGCAGCTGCCCTTCCTGTGTGTGAGGTCAGACAGCTGACTGTGGACAGAGTGCTGTTCCTGCAGAGGAAAGAGCCCCGCCCTGGGCACCATCTGCAAGCTGGGAGGAGACTCCATTGCCAAAGCAGCACCCATCTCGATCCATGGACCCTCTCATGTCCACCTGCTTCTTGGATGGTTAGTGGAACAAAAGTGGCCCCTGAGCCATGCAGACTCACCCTCTCTCCCTCACACCACTTTTCAGCATCAACAAGCAACGGGCCCCACCTGAGCCCGAGCTAGCAACTGCCAAAACTACTACTCGAGCTTCACAATGCAGAGCAAGCTGTTCTCCCCATCCTTCGTGGCAGAGCTTCCTTCTCTTCCTCCTCCCCCATTGCAGGCACGGCTCCTTCTAAAGGGCAAGGCCTTAGAATCTAAGGGTTTCTGCCAGCAGGAGGAGGGGACTTTGCACAGGCTCACCTTTTATCTCGTTTATGCTCCTGGGCTGACTCTGAAACTGTCTTGCTATAGCAGTCCATCTTCAGCAGGGATCTGAGAGGCAGGCCACTGATTTTAAAACTTCTTAGTGATTGCCTCAAAGTTTTTCAAAGTGTTTATACCAACTATTGACTAACTGGAGAAACGGGGGTGGGGATCAGGCCACAGAAGAAACTATTTGTAACAAAACTGAAGTCCACTCTTGATGATCAGAGGATGATTTAGGAGGTTTGCAGCTTAACTTGGAATAAGGTGGGACCTGCCTACTTCAGCAGCGGAAACTGGACCACCAGGATGAGCAGATGCCTGGAGGGGCACAGGCCCAAGGTCACCAGGTATTGAGAAGCAGCCCATGCCAGTGGGGCTTGGTGCTCCTCTCCATGCCTAGGTGAGGCCCAGGGACCACTGTGGCCCAATTAACTGTACCTTTGGGGGCATATCTGAAACATGGATGACCTGCAAAGCAGTTAATGTGACTTGATCATGGGAGTTATAACCATCCAATACACAAAGCCAGTGACAAAACAACCTAACTTTACGAACTTTCAGGTCAGCACTTGTTCAGTCCGTCCCTTTCTTGGCTTTTATCAATTTAATTCTGGATGAGGAAATGTTAGTAATAAAAACAGGCAACAGCACTAGGGCCTCAAAGCCTTTACTTTTGTGACCCTACTTAAAGCACTCACCCTCACCCAGCTGGGTGCCATTTACTTATGCTTTTCTTCCCTCTTGTCTACACATGGGCGTCACGAAAGCAGTCTCTCTCAGGTAGTGCTGCGTAGTAAACATCTGACTTCGGCCTTCACAGGTAGGAGGACAACCAAGTAATCTGTGGAATCGAAAATGGGTTTATGTCCTGGTTTGGCCCTAAAGCTGCAGTTCTCAGCCTTAGCTGCCCATTACAATCACCGAGAATCAGGAAGCTTGTGAACTCTTGATGTCCTGGCCACAGCCCAGTCTCCAGGGTGAGGTCCAGACATCACCAATCATCAAAGCTCCCAGGTGACTCTAGCGTCAGGCCAGGATGAGACCCACTGCCCTAAAGCTAAATGGGTAAAGTTCTGAGTTGAGGGGTCACCAACTAAAAGAAAAGCCAAGTCCTCATTCCTGCAGCGCAGATCGCTGGCCTGCTTTGCAGGTATAGGGAATGAAGGTTGGGAGTGGGACAGAAGGTACCTTATTGTTTCCAAAACCCAAAACAAAATGGAACAGCATCGAGCTCAGAAAAGCACTTTTTATTTGAGGCAAAGAGAAGTCTGACTAAAAGGATTACAGTTCCAAGAGTCAAAACTCAACTGTTAGTGGCACTATTTTGACTTTATAGATTTTGCTTCTCCTTGGTCAGAAAAGGGTATTCAGGTTTTATTTTCCTCAGCTGGGCAAAAAGGGCAAAGAAAACTGGAAGAGGCTTTTACTCTACTGATACTGCTCTTCAGACCCAACATCAAGCTAGACAAGCCCTCACTGGTCAGTCTGAAGCTTGCTGTTCCAGCTAAGGCCGTACTATATTTGCAAGGAAGATGAGGCAGGAAAAACAGGTACAGGTCACTTGGGCAGAGCAGGCATCCACAGCTTCAGAACTCTTCATTGAAGGGGTAATCCTTGTGGTTGGCACAGCTGTCAGGAGAAAAGAGAACACACATCTGCTTTTCAAGGAAGCGATTTTCGCTATGACAAACTCTTAATACACAGAAATGCTAAGTGTCTCGATTATAGGCAAAAGTAGAGGCCTCGGAGGCAACAAGCCAGTTCTGAGTCTTCAGAAGTCTGCAGCTGGGGGCAGCGGCTCACCCCCCAGGCCCCTCTGCCACGGGCTGTCACCAAGCACGTGTGTGACGGACACCGTCCTCCCCACGTGCCCAGTACTGTGCCTGGGGCGTGGAGGGCGGCAATAGGATTCCTGCCTCCCAGTAGTTTAGTCCAGCTGGCAGCACCAGATAGCATCTTACTGTCTTAATAAGAGGATGGAAAGAGCAAAGAGGTAATGATGTAAGAGATGTTAAAAGTCTATTTGTGACTGAATCCCAAAGGATGAGTGAAACACTATCAAATGCTCCAAGGACACCGGAGACACCTGCAGAAGAAGCCTCCTGTATGAGGGGGAGGAGAAGAGAGCCCAACACAATAGTTGAGGATTTGATACTGGAAACACAAGGGCAAGAACAGGGTTAAGAGGTGCAGGTGTGTTTGCCAAGGCTCACCGTCCATCTGCTAGGGCCAATGGCTTGTGCTGGGAACACAATGGCAAGAACATTGGAAAGACTGGCTAGGCAGGGTGTGAAAGGCCCAGAGGGAACCCAGCTTGCAGTATATAGCTCTTACTCAAATATTCACAGCTCCCTGGGAGGCCTGGGGGTATCGGGGGCCAGCCTCTTCCTCCCCACTCCAACCCCGACCCACTCCCACCATATCAGTAGTGCACAGACAATCTGACAGCTATTTGTAGAATAGCACTGGAGGGTGGGAGGAGTCTAAATGGAAAAGAAACAATTACAAAATCACTGTAGTTTGTCAGCCCCAAAGCACTTCAGTATACTCTGCCCACAGTGGGAGGCGAAACGGAAAAGTGAATGAATGGGATAGATTCCGAAAGAACAGATACAGCTTGGTGACTGATTCACGTCTCTTTCCCTTGCTTATTAGATCCAAAAAAGATTTTTTTTTCTTTTTTTGAGACAGAGTCTCACTGTGTTACCCAGGCTAGAGTGCCGTGGCGTCATCCTAGCTCACAGCAACCTCAAACTCCTGGGCTCAAGCAATCCTTCTGCCTCAGCCTCCCGAGTAGCTGGGACTACAGGCATGCGCCACCATGCCCGGCTAATTTTTTCTATATATTTTTAGTTGTCCGATTAATTTCTTTCTATTTTTAGTAGAGACGGGGTCTCGCTCTTGCTCAGGCTGGTCTTGAACTCCTGAGCTCAAACAATCCGCCCGCCTCGGCCTCCCAGAGTGCTAGGATTACAGGCGTGAGCCACCACGCCCGGCCCAAAAAAGATTTTAATGTCTAAAGGTTAAGTACCTTTTAATAAGGGTGTGGGTGTTGATAAGCTCTGTTTGTGGCCTAGAGTCTGAGGTTACAGTGTGACAGGAACAGCCTCACCAGGCACGCACTTGCCTGAGGACAGGAGAGTAACTTGGCAGACGTCTGCCTGGGGCTGTGGCTGAAGCCACCAGTGGAGCAAACTCTGAACCACAGGGCGTGGACACAGAGGTGGAAAGAGAAAGCTGGCACCATACCCCTCTCAGGGAATGTTCAAATTGTGCTTAGAAGAGGAAGTGCCGAAGAAGAGAGAAACAGCCCAGACAAGAACAAGGACGGTGACAGAGGAGTAGGGTCTTAGTCTCCACTGAAAAATGGGAAGTTGCTTCTTGAAAGCAGAAAGTTTTAAACATTAGTTATGGTACTGGTAGGAAAAGAAAAAACCCTTCCAGAAATCTCCCTCAGATTCCAAACAATAATTCAGAGGAAATACAAAGAACCAGGGAATGTGCAGCTGGAGGGGCCTTTAGTGCCTCTGTTGGTCAGAGCAGATAAGCGACATTCTCAGAGTCATGTGGCTTACTAGCCTCAGAGCTGGGATGGCCAATCCCCAGCACCACAGTCTCCCTACGACACCCCTTTTATTAGAGGCAGTAAGACCAAGAGTCCCAGGCAAATTCTGCCAGAATTTGACTCAGGGCCACCTGAGATCATCTGGTTTCAGAGGAGCCACTGAGATTTAAAAATTAAAAGCCAAAATAGGTAATTATTTCAGGTTAGGCTGACAGTGACTCTGGGTAGATCTCTTGGCATTTTCCCCATGGCTTTGTGCAGTTCAGCTGATGCAGGTTTAAATGTTTCCTGCTGGGTGTGGATGCCAACGCAAGGTAACATGCAACAGCAAGACAGCTGTGACAAAAGGGCGTGGCATTAAGGCCGTTCTTTTGTCCTGCAGCATCTGATGACTGGGAACTGATGGGCAGACTGGACTCACTCACCTCATCAAGGCACAGACCCTCCAGTTTCTGTTGTAGCTGAGTAAGGTGGTCACATCCTGGCTGCTCAGTTCAAAGTCAAAGACCTAAAAAAAAAAAAAAAAATCCTGTAAACTCTGCAAATAAAAGTCAAAGCCAGAATATTATGCAGGAGCAGATGAGTTGTCTTCCATGGCCTTGAGCAGGGAGGAGCAGTAAGGATTATCATGAACACAGAGGATTATCACGTTTCTACTCAGGGAAGGCACATGTTTTGGCTAGGTACTACATGGAACAATGTAAACAGTCATTCCCTTCCAGAACCTCCAAGCAAAATGATACTTTTTATTCCATTTATTTCAAAAACACTACCAAGTACTTCTGTAATGAGCACCAGTGATGAATATAATGATGGATAATATGACAGGTGTCTTTGCCTCTGTTTACAACAAAGCAAACAAAGGACAGAGGTATTTAAACAGCTATAATACCAAGAATAATTAATTACACACTGTATAAGAGCTTAAAATAGAGTACTCAGGAAGACGTGAGGTATTAGAAATGAATTCCAACTGGGGAACTGAAGGACATGACCAAAGAGGAGATGGTATTTGAGATGGCCTAATAAGGTTTTCACAGAGAGGGCAAGAAAGGTGTTATCAGTCAGAGAGAAGCACTTGCATGAAGGTAGCAGACTGCGTTGGAAGAACTCAGCTGGCAGGGAGGCTGGGAGGCAGGCAGGCAGGCAGACAGACATGAGGCAGGCAGACAGGTAGGTAAGGCAGGCAGGCAGCAGCAGTGGGTGGGAGCCAGGAGGGGCCGCCCATACAGCCAGAGCCAAGCAGGGCCCTTAGCCTCAGAAGATCAGAGAAAGAGGCTGCTACAGACCCTGTGATTACCACTATGGAAAAATGCACAAAGACTATACAGTAAGATGAAAAAATAATAAAATTAGGTTAGCATTTTGAGATTAGTCGTTTAAGTTTTTTTCTTTTCTAATACCGTAAAAAAATAAAACATGAAAACAAAGGATCCATCTCTAGTAGGATGATACGCCTTTATTCCCACGGTGGCCACTGTTCTGCCACTGTATCTTGACTAGTGAAATCTGTATGTAAGAAGAAAACTATCTCCTCTGCTAAACAATAAGCCCCACTCCCCTCCCCCACGCTCACCCTCACCCTCACCCCAGCCTCCTAGGTGACAAGTGGCATGTGTTACTGGTCAGCCTCTGGCCAGTGGAACCAGGCAAAATTAACTGCTCGCTGTGGGAACAGAGCTGTTGGTTTGCTGAGGGGGCCCCATGGCCATGGCTATGCCACACTCTGAGCCAGATCCTGGGTGAAGGAGGAGCGTCCCTGGCAGAGCCACTTTGCTCAGTGGGAGCAGAGGCTCCTGGGCCATCAGGAACCTCCTGTAGCAGCTCTCCTCCCAGCCTGGCCCCCTCTCCCTGGTGCAAGAAAGAGCCAGGCAGGCAGGGAGGCAACTGCAGGCAGCCCCGGCTGGTCTCAAGGGTGCTCTGGGTGCCCAAACAAAACACTCCCTGGTTCCCTGACACAAGCCCACGCTCTGCCCGTTATCACACGGGCTCTTTGCAGAGCTAGTGGGTGGGCTAAGTAGTCTCGAGGGTCCTTTGCAAACCCTGAGCTTATCAGCACATTTCTTGAGCAGTTACTAAGGCATCACGGTGTGTGAAGTGCTTTGATGCATCATCTTATTTAATCTTCCTAACAACACTTGAAATAGTTATCTTACAGATGAGGAAACTGAGGCATGGGGCAGTTATGTAACTTGTCCAAGATCATATAGCTGGTAACTAATGGTGCTCCCATGCAAACCCAGGCAGAGTTGCTCAAAAGTGAGGTTTTCTCAGGAAAAATGCTTGATGTTATTTGAGAGCCCCAGCAAATGTGTGGCCCCATAGCACGGGGCCACTGAGGCAGAGGGCCTGCCCCCCGCACACGGCTCCACCAATGAAGAATCAGTCTCGAGTCCACGGTTTGCTCACTGCAGCTTACTGAAGCCAGCTCCCTGTCCTGAGAGAGGACAGGATGGTGGGGCTCCCACAGATGACAATCCAGGGATGGGATGAGAGGCCCTGTGAAGAGTCTTCCCATCCCCTACTCCCCTGAGGAAGGCCAGGGCTGACCAGCTGGGACATTACCTTAAAGTTCTCAGCAATGCGTTCGGGTGTCACAGACTTGGGGATCACCACCAAGTTCCTCTGCATGGGGAACCGGATCAGAACCTGTGAACCCAGAGAGGTGACAAGTGTGCATGTACACCAGGCACTCCGTATCTCCATCTCACTCAACCTCACACACATAACCCGAAGAGGAACGTGCTACAACTTCACAGGTGAGGAAAGAGAGGCTCTGAGATGTTCAGGTCACACGTAGCAGCAGGAAGGGGTCACATTCAAAGCCAGATCTGACTGTAGGGTCCAGCTCGTAGCCACTGTGCCATGTGCTTCAGTGTTTCCAGGTATATTAGGAGACCACAGCGAGACTTTCCACCGCTAGGAACTCATGCTACACCTGGGAGTTAGAGAACATTTCCCACACAGCTGATAGTAAGAGCTCTTATATTTGTACAGAGATGAACTCCCACATAAATTACCAAATGCTGACCCTTGTGGCAGTCTATCAGGCAGGCAGCGGGGGCAGGTACTGTCACCGTAATAGCCCGCGGCAGTCTTCTGAAGTCCTAATCCGTGCACTTTCTACTACACACTCCAGGACCCCAAAACTGCACTTCCAGTGAGGGCCTGAGGGGCTCCATCACCACTCCCTCTTGGCTAATGGGGACCAGCAAGAATGCAGGGAGTCCTGGGAACAGTCACGAGCACCTGGAAACGGCTGTACCTGGGCTGGAGTTTTATTGTGCTTGGCTGCAATCGCCTTGATCCTGGGATCCTCCAAAAGGGATGGGTCATCGGGCTTAGCCCTGAGGACGGAAAGATGGTCCGGGTCAATAACCGTCATCACTGCCACTCAAGGCAGCCAGCAACCCAAACCCTAATCCTCCCATCCTGAATTTTTTTTTTTAGTCATTTCTAATCTTCGCCAAGTGACAAGAGAACGCGACCCCGTAGAAAGCTCACCAGGGCCTGTCGGGAGAGCCAAGAGGGCTGTAGGCAGTCACCACGATGCCCTTGGACTGGCAGTACGAGACTAACTTCTCCTGAGTTAAGTACGGGTGGCACTCAATCTGCAAATGCAAACGGGAGGGCTGACGTTGGCACTGAGGGCACAAGTTGACCTCACACAGATGAAGTTCCCCTTGCTAAAGTCCCTTCCTACCCCTACGAATGTCATACCACCCAGATAAGCTACAACTTTCTACATTTCCCAGCTAGTGTCTTTGACATTCAGAACAATGATCTTGTCACTGATGTTCTACGGCCATAGGCCCTAAAGGCCTTTTCTGGCTTTAGCCATTTATCAACTGTCACAGGTCCAGGGATCTCAACAGCTGAGTGCTGCTCGTATATCAGAACCCAAGTCGTATATCAGAACCCAAGTCGTCACAAGCCAGGCTTAACCCTTTCTCTCCTGCAAGTTTCCACTCCCAGACATGCCCTGTCATGCTGAATCATAACCCAGGACACTGGCCAGGCCCCGGAGCTGCCTCCTGGCCACTCGCTGGGTGATGTGGACAGGAAATAACTACTGGGATCAGACAGTAAAACAAGATCGCATCAACTCCAGCTTCCCCGGTGGATTTTACCTGGTTAACCGCTGGCTTATACTTTAAGCCAGGTTTGTTCAAGATCCTCTCAATCTGGAGATGGTTGAAGTTGGAGATGCCAATAGCTGCCACCAGCCCTTCATCCACCAGCTCTTCCATGGCCTAAAGAGAAAGGAGCGTGTGGTGCAGAATGAGCCCAGAAAGGACAAGGATCAGAAGCATCTTTCATAGCAGTTTAACAGACCCTGCCCTCATTACTCAGTGCAGGCTAGTCAGAGATTTCCGAAGCCAAGAGACAGTAACACAAAAGCCAGGTCGGCTTCAATGAGACAAGAAGAGCAAAAAACAGTGCTAGGGTGACAAAATGCAATGTAAAGAAAACACAGAGTAGATCGCTCCTAAGGAGAACAGGGAACCAGCAATTAGGAATAAGGTTCAATCAGGGACCATCTCACCGTCCATGTGTCCAAAACATCTGTGTCACTAGGAATCACGTTGCCTGCTTCATCCAATGGGAAAAATTCCTTCCCAGCCTGTCGTTATAATCAAAATCGAACAAAACAATCAGTAACAGCCCCTCACAGACCTGCTGGGGGAAGATTCATCTAAAAAAATTCGAAACCACCACAGCTAGCTAAGTTTTTGGAAGATAATCAAGGGCCAATCTGTGTGCCAGTATGAAAAGGAAACAGCCAGCCAGTCCTAGAAGCCCCAGACATTTTTCCATCAAATGAGTGGGAGCAGGGAGACTGTCCGATAGACATATGGACAATACTCAGTCACCGAGATTAGCCCCACCATGGACTGCAGCATGTGGACAGGGGAAGGACTCCAGACCAGGACTCATGGGGCTCAAGTCCTGGTGGTCACTGGCCTATAAAACCACCACCTAGTCAAGCCTTGCTGGCTTATCATGGAAAACAAAAGAGGAAAGACAAGTCCCCCCTCGGTATGCTCCAGTGCAATAAAACAGAACCCCAGGATAAAAGCCACACACATGCAACCTGGCTGAGAGCAGAAAACTGAGCCAGTGGCTAGATAGGAGGCAAAAGGCATAATAACTCTAGAGTTCTTATTGTACAAAGAACAAGGCTGCCAATGAATACTGATCTGGCTTCTGCAGGATGGGGTATGTGTGTACAATCTAAGTGGGGACTCACACACATGTGGGGTGGGTGTGTGCAAGTGCCTGGAGGCAGAGGGGGAAGCAGGGCATGGCGGGGGCTGACTGTGCCGCATGGCCGTGTGTAGGACAGACAGCCACCCTTTGCTGACATCAAGTTTTAAATTACACAACCACCAAATGGCAAAGACTGGTGCTCCTCAAAGGGTAGAAATGAGTCACTGATGGTTTGGATTCTGATGGCCTGGGTGGGACCTGAGACTGATTTCTTCTTCTTTTTTTTTTTTTTTTTTTGAGACAGAGTCTCACTGTGTTGCCCGGGCTAGAGTGCCGTGGCATCAGCCTAGCTCACAGCAACCTCAAACTCCTGGGCTCAAGCGATCTTCCTGCCTCAGCCTCCCGTTGATTTCTAAAAAGCTCCCAGGGGATGCCTTTGCTGCTGGTCCATGGGCCACACCTTGTGTAGCAAGGACAGAGAGGCTACCCACACATGAGCTGCTAATAAGGGAGCTCAAAACACACCAGAGGTTGCACCTGAGCCACAGGGGATCTGGGCTGAGTCTTGCACCTCATACCTTAAAGCCCGTCGGCCAGTGAATAAGGTAGAGGTCCAGGTAGTCCAGCTGCAGGTCCCTGAGCGTATTCTTGCAGGCCTCTTTCACCATGCTCTTCTCATGGTACGTGCACCACAGCTGAAGCCAGTGAGAAAGCACATCTCATCACTCCCCAGCACAAGGCTGCTTCCTGGCTGGGGGACAGACAACTCCAAGACAGAGCACTCTCCTCTCCCCACAACCTATGCATTTCACCGTGATGCTATGAATGGCTGGGGGGAGTTTCCACTTCACACTATGGATGCTAACTTTCCAAAGAAAGGTAGGATGACCAGGTCAAGGAAACCTTGCAAAAGGACCAAAGAAAAGGCATAAAATAAAATAGAATGGATAGGTCAGCCTCAGGCCCTAAACATGAGTTCTCAAGGCAATTTTCCCACCAGGCTGGTCTTTGTGGAGCCAGCCTCACTCACCCACCCACCCGACATCCTGTGCACAGCAATAGCCTCTGCCAGCAGCGGAGCTTCGTCTACAGATGGGAGCCAAGTTCCGTCCCTGAAGGTAATTCCTTGGAAAGGAAGCACCAACCCTTCATCAGCTTCATCAGTATGGGGCTCTAACGAATGGGTCCAGATGGAACGACTGCCTAACAGAGAGCAGTGGACGGGCAAGCTGTGGAGCCCTCTAGGGCCTTGGGGAACATGTTTCCCCTAGAAGAATCACCTGCCAAGTGGTAACAGTGGTTGTACTCAGAGTACGGACTTGGCTCCTACACTGCTGCTGCCATTGGATAAACGTGAACTAGAGTCCCTCCCACGGGGTCCCCTGCAGAGTGGCACCTTGCTAACGATGAAGAGCTCCTTCCGTGTCACCACCTGCTCCTTGAGCTTCTGATGGATGGCCAACCCCACCTCCTGCTCATTCTGGTACACATGGGCGCAGTCGATGTGGCGGTACCCGATGTCAATCGCTACCTTCACAGCCTCGGTCACCTGGCCTGGAGAGGACTGAAATGAAAAAGAACGTAACCCACGGAGGCAAAACAAAACAGAACACAGAGATTGCACGCAGCTAATGGAGAGGGGCAGTGCAAACCACTGACCCTTGCTGAAGCACCTGTTCTTTACGTTCAGCAGAGACAGGCCAGGGTATACTTCTGAAGCAGTATTCTAAACTCTCAGCCCTCAGACATGGGGAATTGAGGTGAAATGCTGCATTATTTCACTGTAGGAGAATCTGACAGCTACTTAATAGCAGTGTAGGTCACTTTTAAAAGACATGCTGAAGCCGTCTTGTTTCCTTGCCTCTTCACATCCACTGATCAATCAACCAATGTATTAAAAAAAAAACAAAACTCCCCACTTTCTGAATCCTGAGATACTAAGGGAAACCGCTGCCTTAAAGTAGCTCAAAATATTTCAAAAATAGCTGTGCTATTGACCTCAATTCCCACTGGTTCCCGAGGCCAGCCAGTCACTGCCTGCCCTTTCCGTTTTGTCAGGCATGGACTCTGGCCCTGACGATCACTTGTGTTTAAGCAGTTCTGAGAGATGATCATGAACAATGAAGTCACGAATGTTACAGATGCTGACTCAAAGGCCTGTGTGTTAATTCTTACCACATGAAGATCCGCTTCAAGAGGTGGAGATGGGGAGATGGCCCCTCAGAGATATTAGCAGAGAGAAAAGAGTTGAAAGGTAGGAACCATGGAAGATCCCCATATGGTCTGTGGTCAGCCCAGCAAATGACCGAATGGGTGTCCACGCCCAAACCATCTGACCACCGGAGTGACCAGAACAGGTATGGCGAGCCTGGCCGCTGAGGAGGAAGGAAGTGCCTGCATAGCATCGAGCTTCACAAGCACCCAGACAGACTGCACAGACACGTCCTTCACCTCTGTGCTGCTCCTGGTCTGATGAGAGAGCTGAACAAGAAACGTGTGTGCAACCGACTGTTGAGTGAACAGAGCGCATTCCTTTGGAGAGCTGGGGTGGAAACAAATGAAAAGAAAAACTCCCCAGGGCCATCAGCAGTTGCAGACATCTGTTTTGACATCAGCTGTTTTGAACGGGCAGGAGGGAAGGACACAGCCCACTAGAACAAGCCCAGTACCAGAGCGTGTCAGCAGCCGAGCTGGCTCCCCACCACAGGGGGACCTGAGAAGCCAGGCAGGGGTGCTAGTCTCAGGTGTGAGTTCACAGAAGGCCTTCGGATGATCTGGCAACATCCTATGTCCCTGGAGGACCGCAGAAGCTGCACCTGCAGGCTTCCCCACCCTTCATGATTGAAGGAACAGTAAGCAGAGAAGACAATCCCAGCATGACCAGAAAAGAATGACCTGCCACAGGTTTTCCATGGTGTCCCAGGCACAGCCATCACTGATGTGAGCAAGGAGGGCAGAGCACAACCCTGCCCAAGAGAAAGAACAACTGGGAACCCAGGTGAGGAAAAGTATTTGCGCAGCATACACTCAGCTTTCTTCTGGCTTAACGGCACCTTAACTGATTTTCCTCTGAGGAGCTGCTCTGCTGCTGCGTGCCCTGTCCTGTGCCTGCCTGGCCACTTCACAGCCCCAAGCCCTGGACAGAGGGGTGCACACACTTCCCAGGCCTGACCTAGCCACATACCACCTGCCACAGTGACTGGCGCAGGGGCGGGAACATGGCCCAAGCCAGGCAGTGAGACTCCATCTTTGGACTTGAGCTGGAACTACTGAGACAAGCTCTGGTTCTGCTGGGGTCCCTGTGCTGGGAGAATGTGAGCCTGGCGCTGCGGGAGGAAAGCCAAAGGAGACCGAATCCTGGATAATCAAAGTCAGCAACTGTCGTTTGGGAGGTCAATGGATCCCCACTCCATATATTCATTTTTCATTTTTTTATTTTCTGCTTAAGTTGGTTTTTCAGTTCCTTGGACTCAGAAGAGCACAGACTAGGAAAATCAAGGTTGCGAATGGTTGGCATAAAACTAAAAAAAAGTTCGTGTGACATTTTTATAGAAAGTCAAAGACAGATATGATGGCAAGAGGTCATGAAGAAGCTGACTTCATAAGCTTGGTGTATTTTTAAGATGTTTTAGCTGTTCAAACTTGTTTGTCTCTTGGAACAGTGACACAAAAGGTATAATTCTCTATGGTTCGAGATGGATCATGAGCCATGTAATATTAATTCCAAGAACTGTTACTTTACAATGTTCCCTTAAGCAAAATTGAATTTGCTTTGAACCTTAGTTTTGCACAGACTGATAATAAACCTCTAAATCTTGCTAAACCGAAATGTGGATTTTTTAAAATACAGAAACAAAACTGGCAAAAACTGAACTAAGATTACCTTTTTTTTCATATCTGGGATATAGTATGCAGCTATAGTTGAACAAGCAGTCTTTAAAAGCTGTTGTGAAACAAGCCAGCAGGTAAAAATAAAAGCTGCACCGTTATACTAAATTAGAGGTTTTTGAAAAATCCAACTAGTTTTCATGCTGGGTAGAGGTTGCCTGATTAGTATGGAATCTGATAAATTCAAAGAAAGTTTACCTTAGCTTTAGACCTTTGCTTTAGGTCCTAAGTTAGTTCCTTATGGGATTGGTATGTATGAATACATAGCTGTTTGTAACATTCTTTATTTGGAAATTTGAGATAATCAAAATATTAATACCAATGTCCTGCCAGGGTAAGGGTACATTGCAGAGCTGAACTTTGAGTTACTGTGCAAGATTTTTTTTTTTTCATGCTGTCATTCATAATGTTTTGTGAGCATCCTTGGGATTAAAGCTTTGGTTACAACTGTAAAAAAAAAAAAAAAACAACAGCAGCTGCCGCTTCCTGACTGCCAACAGCATACTGATTAGCTGGAGACACACGTCCTGGGAAGGTGACCAAAGGGCTATCAATGCTGATAAGGGAAAAAAATCACCTTCTGGAATAAAAATGTACCAGAATCCACAACTACATTCAACATTAGTTATCTCGATGTTGAACCCTTCCCTGAAGAGACTAATTTCCCTTATCAATAATGAAACAGCCAACTTAAGTTCTGGTGAGAAACCATTCTATAAACTTGGGAACGCTAAAATGATTACAGTGTCTCCCCATTCCATGTCAACACAGGGAAAATGCAAACAGAAGGAAACAGTCCAGATTGAGACTTATAAAAGAAGATAAATCATGAAAACATGCTTCTACCTGTAGAAACCCAAATGAAACACCCAAATTACAAACAGCTGAATTGCACAAATCCTACATGTTTCTAACCCAGTCCTGCCACTAATCTGTCTTGTGATTTGGGCAAATCCACGCATGCCCGTTCCCCTTGGACCGTCTGCCTCCTCAAAGCTCTACATTGGGCAGCAACTTTACAATGTTCTGGGCTGATGGCACCAAGTGATGGCAGTGAGAAGCCTCTGCCTCTGAGTTCCCCACTTCTACAAGCTCTACTTCCTCATTTTATAGCACTCACAGGCCAGCCAATACCAACTGAGATAATATCAGCGTCTCTCTCACACAGATACACACAACACTCCTTTTAAGACCTAACCTTGGATTACAGACTCACACCTGTAATCCCAGGGCTTTGGGATGCCAAGGTGGGAGGATTGCTTGAAGTCAGGAGTTTGAGATCAGCCTGGGTAACACAGCAAGATCTGTCTTTACAAAATAATAATAAATTAACCGGATGTGGTGGCATGTGCCTGTAGTCCTACCTACCCAGGAGGCTGAGGCAGGATGATCACTTGAGCCCTGGAGTTCAAGGTTGCAGTGAGCTAAGATCGCACCACTGTACTCCAGCCTGGGCTCTAAAAAAACGAAACAAAAACAAAACCTAATCCTCTTCCCTTTTGCTTGTGGGTTTTGCTAGTTACTTGAGGATATTATTCCTCCCTCTACTTCCTCTGGAAGTCAAAAAAGAAAATCACAGCTCTAAAGAGAAAGATGGTTATAGGACAGTGTCTATAGTGAAAATAAAGTATACCTCAGAGATTGAATCCTTTGCAGTATTAACTATGGGGATCTCTGGGAAGAGGGAACTCTGTTCTTTTTGTTCTATTTTTTTTTTTTTTAATATCTCTAGTTAGCAGTTATTACTTTTGAAATGAAGTGGTGGGGGGAATAAAAGAAACTTTACTTTGGGGCGGAAAAAACCCATCTTGGGTAAGGAATATGAAAATAGTGTGCCAATGATAATCCTGGAGCAAGAAATGATGTGAACAGACTTAACGCGAACACGCGAGGGCAGACTCCAGACATCAACAAGAACAATAAATATCAAGGAACATCCAGAGAATGATTACCATGTGCTACCTCTTTCACGTACTATCCACAGTCAACAGAAAGCGTACTTTTCACTGTTTGATGGAGATAAACCAACCTCACTTGGCTCGTATGTCCAAATTCATTTTACAGTTTAATAATACAACTATGATTTCAAATGATAAACACTGACTGATGAAGAACCATCCTTCCCACTGCCTTATCACACTGAAACATAGTCGTCAATCTGGCTAATATTTTACATTAAAGCTCATAAACACATTTAGCAACAAGCACAGAGATTAAGTTCCTCCTGGTCTATTTTAATCACTCTGTCCTTAATTCTAAGACACTGCTTGCTGCTTCCACTTGTTTAATATGTGGATGGACCAAGACTGGACCTGTAGGGGCAGGACTTTTTTTAAATGTCATTGATCTTGAAGAGCGGAGGAGACGAAGGTCTGCAGGGAGACCAGGCAGCAGAGCAGTAAACCGAGCTCTAGTATTGGCTGCAATGTTCACAGTGCCTCTACTCTCTCTCCCATCCTCAGATTCGGGCCACCACAAGGACAAAGTGGCATGAAGTTTTTCTTGGCACATTTTCTTCTACTTCATGCATTCTCAAAAGGGGTGCTACAGTCTCCGAAGAGGCAAAAAGTGGTTCCTGGGAGGGCGGGGGGGACGAAAAAAACAATCTTAGTTTATAAAATGGCTGTGACTCTCTAAAGGGCTACAGGACATAAACAAGTGCACAGTATTATCAGTGATATTAAAATTTTATTGGGGGCAATTAGGGAAAAAATGTCTCACAAGGCTCCTAGGTGGGAAGGGAAGGTGATAATGGGGAAAAGATTGATAAACACAGTTGTACCTCCATTCTTAGCATCCCTAGCGTACATGGGAGAGTTACAATGACCATTTACTACCAACAATTTTTCAACTAGGTCAAAAACACTACGAGTAAGAGAACACTGGCTGCCATCAGAGGTCATCTGTTTTAAAAGCTTCCTGGCACTACAAGGCTGTGGGCTTAGTGACTATCCCAACGGGGAAGGCAAGACTGCCAGCAGGAAACCCTCTCTAAGCCACATGGGGTGTGGGGCAGAGATGGCCTCCCACCTGTGTGAAACCCTCACCTCTGAAAAGAGAAGGGAGTTTGAGGACTTTCAATAAAACAGTAGACTGGAGACTACTAGAGCCCTGCTGAGGGTCTGAATGGTACAACACAGCCACTATGATATGGAAAGTTCCATGAGAACAAGAAACTGCACCCACTTGTAGAGCTTCCTCCAGGTGTCACAAAGACAAGCAAAAGCCCACATCTTTATGGAGCATCTGTGAAGGAATCTATATCCAGGGGAAAGATATTAAGTCATTAACAAAAAAAAAAAAAAAAAAAGGAAATCTACCCCAAGTCCATACTTATACCATTTATTTCACCATTTTGCCCCTACCCACATGCCTCCATACAATTCTATACCAGCCCCACCTCCTCAACCCCGAAATACAAATGGACATTTTTACTGTATAGCTATCTCTAAAGTTATTTTACTTTTTCATATTAATTCAACACATAACTTCGGATACCTACTACCGTATTTGTCAGGCACTGTGAGAAAAGCTGAAAATAGTAGTGAACAAGATAGACACTATTTTAGATCTCAATGAACTTTGTCTGCCGGAATGCAGATTTTATGATGTTACTTTAAACAAATACACAGCTTTTTGGGGTGTTGAGTGCTCACATGAATCATGTGAAATCCACTTTTATAAAATTTTACTCCTTATTTACCCTTGAATAGTGATGTTCAAATGAAGGGTCCAGAAACTAGTTTCTAAATTATGACCACAGGTTTTTGGAAAAATGGAATAGAATAAAAATAACAGAATGCAGTATGGGTAAGTACTGTTTTAGCGAAACTTTTATTCCAGTTACACGTGTATGTCTGTGTGCTGCATCATGATATATGAAAAAAAAAAAAAAGACTGTATTTGCTTTTGCCAAGAAAGCTTCTTTTCACATCCCTTCCAAGAGCATAACCTACAACAGATGGAATTTAACTTGGTATCATGGTCATAATTCAATTACACCCTCAGAGCCACTACTGGGCTTTTTGGAAGAAACACAAATTATGTACTGATCATTTTGGCCAAGAAATACTTCCCATGGGTAGCAAATCTAAGACCCTTTCCTTAGCAACTTTATATTTACTAATTTTCAACCACAGGTTTTAAGGTAGAGATAAACACCTCTGTCCTACTTCAAACCATCTCACAGTACACTGAATCTTTTCTTTTTCCTTCTTTGTGTGTAAACATACAATGCCTACGTCCATATTCAAAGTTCATTTATGAGAAAAACCCAGGTTATAGCTGGTAAACGTAATATACGATACCCTAAACTAATTTACAAACTGCTTAAAAACACTGGATTTTACGCTGGGAGTGGTGGTTCCTGCCTGTAATCCAAGCAACTCGGGAAGCTGAGGTGGGAGGATTGCTTGAGGCCAGGAGTTCCAGGACAGCCTGGGCAACACAGGGAGGCCCTGTCTCTACAAATACTAAGAAAAAAATAACTGGGTGTGGTGGGCCTTGTCTGTTGTGAGAGATTGAGGCAGAAGGATCCCAGGAGTTTGAGGCTGCAGTGAGCTATGATCAGGCCACTCCACTCCCGCCGGGGAAACAGAGCCAGACCCCCACCTCCTGGAAAAAAAAAAATACTGGGTTTTGCCTCAGCTCCCACAACATCACCTTTCTGTGTTCCTCAATTTTCAGATACTCAGGCTATCATTTTTATTTTTTAAATCATTTTCTCATATCCTATTATTAAATTTTTCAGATAACCTATTATGATATTCATGTTCCATTTCCATTTTTATCAGGCAAGGCATTTCTCAGGCACACTGTATGAGGTATCTAAGTTTTCCGAGAAAAATGTTAACCCTGGTGCCTGTTATCGGTTATCAACTAGCAAAGGGGTGCCCAGATTCTCCGTGGAGTTCCACGGACCCCGGGCAGCCCGAGATCGGCCCGGCAAACGCGCGCCATCTAATTAAATTATCTGCCCTCTGCGGGCTCAACTTGAGACGCTTATTCCTGAGAGTAACAGCTGAACCGATTAAGGACAAACCGTTTACAAGCAAGGCAAAGGAGCCACCGGTGCCTGCGAAGAGCAAGGCTGGAAGCTCCGCTCGCACATCTCTCTCCGGGCTCGGTCTCCCGGGCTGCTCCGCCGTCCACCCAGGCACGGACGCCCACTTTCCCGGTCCGCCTTCCGTGGTTGTCCGCCCGCATTCCAACTGCGGCCTGGGGAGCTGCCCACCAAGCGTCGCCTGGGCGGCCTCCCGCGTGCGGCTCCCAAACCGAGGACCCCCGCGCGAAGCTCGAGGCCGGGCCCCGCTCTCCTCGGCGCCCCATCCCCACAGACCCGGCTCCAGCCCGCCGGTTCCCGGGACCCGGTGCCCGCACGCCGCGAGGCGAGTGTGGCTCCCAGCAGGCCGGGCGTCCGCCGTGCGACAGCTCGGGGTCACTTCGGGTCCCTCCCTGCCCCAGGCCGCACGGAGCCCGAAGCGAGCCACGGCACCGCGCCCCGCAGGGCACCTACCTTCCAGGTGCCCAGCCCCAGCATGGGCATCTTGGCGCCGGTGTTGAGCACAATGTGGCCGGCCATAGCTGCGCTTCGCAGACCCCCGCCCCGAACCGTGCGGCGGTGGCTGGGGCGCGGACCTTTAAATAGCCCGTGAGCCCCGAAGAAAGGGTGCCTGCAATTGGCGCGGGGCTGCGCGGACGAGCCTTCTGATTGGTCAGTCGTGTAGTCGCACGGGGGTCGGCGAGGACACTTCTTCCGCTAGGTCCCAGAGCCTCCGGATTCTTCCGGCCCCAACGGTTTGCCCATGTTCCAGGAGGCAGGGGAGAACTCACCAGCTGCTGTGGCGCGTGGAAAAGTGAGTGCTTTATCAAAAGTAACAGGCATCCTGTAATAAATAGACTAGAAAGAAGTTTTAATTTTATTTAAGAGCCCAGAAGAATACATTTGCCTACTGTCCAAATCTAGTTTGCTGCTCTTTGGGAATTTGACAGATGCCCTGCCCTTATCTGTACGAATCTTTATTGACTGCACGTGTAGTTTAGTGCACTTTATTTATAGAAAAAGGTACATGTCAGAGAAATGGCCTGCAACCGTTTTTCAGAACACCTTCATGAAATATGGGTTTGCCCAGCCTGTATGTAGCCTCCCAGAGGTATCTTTGCACCCCACCCTAGGTGCTAGCTCTGTCTGTACACGCTGAGTGTGGTTCAACAAGCCTTCCAACAAAAGCTAGCAATTTCTTTTTCTTTCTTTCTTTCTTTTTTTTTTTTTTTTTTTGAGACAGAGTCTCACTCTTTTGCCAGGGCTAGAGTGAGTGCCATGGCGTCAGACTAGCTCACAGCAACTTCAAACTCCTGGGCTCAAGGGATCCTCCTGCTTCAGCCTCCAAAGTAGCTGGGACTACAGGCGCTCGCCACCACACCCAGCTAATTTTTTCTATATATATTTTTAGTTGTCCGGCTAAATTTTTTCTATTTTTAGTAGAGTCGGGGTGTCGCTCTTGCTCAGGCTGGTCTCGAACTCCTGAGCTCAAGCAATCCACCCGCCTCAGCCTCCCAGAGTGTTAGCATTACAGGCGTGAGCCACCACATCCGGCTGCTAGCATTTCTTAAGGTTAGAAAGCCCTGATGAAGTTGATCTGGAATACACAGAAGACTTTGGAAAGTAAGACTCTCCATTCAGAATCAGTAAGACTGATTCTGTTCAGTCTTTGGAAAGTGAGACTTTATCAAAGTGGCAAGTTCCAGTACAGTCAGTTAGCAAAACTCTCTAGAAAGGAGTAAAGTGAATAGGCAGAAACCCACAGAAGAAAAAGTTAATTTAGGCGGTGCTTTGGGAGCCTGAGGCAGGAGAATTGCTTGAGGCCAGGAGTTGGAAACCAGCCTGGCAACATAGCAAGACCCTGTCTCTAAAAAAGAAAAAGAAAGAAAAAAAAAAAAAGCCGACATGTTGGCATATGTCGTAGTCCCAGCTAGCTTCTCAGGAGGGTGAGGCAGGAAGATCCCTTGAGCCCAGAAGTTGGAGGTTGCAGTAAATTATGATTGGGCCACTGTATTCCACCCTGGGTGACAAAGCAAGACCCTGTCTAAAAAGAAAGAGAAAGAAAAAAAAAAAGTTAACTGTAATATCATAGCTTTCAGTATTTCAAATTAGAAGGTACTAAGTAATAAATTGATCAGCCCTAATTGGCAGGTATAAAAAACACATTACTTTTTCAAAATAGCCAAAGAAAAGTCATTTCAAGAGCCTTGAAGACAATTTTGGTTTCTTCCAGCAACCTCTCTCTCCATGATGCTCTGCCTCACCCCAACCTGCTCTTTATGCTCCATCACCCTTCAATCTTTCACCTAATTATGCAAGATTGGGACTACGTCTGCCCGGTAGTGACTCAGGAACCAGACCTCTCTAAACTCCATTCTGGTGATTTTCCATTTAGTGCCTTCTTAAAAAGTGCCCCCACCCCCACCCCACTGGAAAAATTTACACAGAACATACTAGCCCAGATATTTTTCCATTTGACTTTTGTAAAAACTATTGTTAGTGGGCAAGTTCTGATGCTATTTGTCCCCAAATAATAGAATTTGAATTTGAGCCTAAAGCTGGGAACTTGGTTTGTGTAAAACAGCAGATGGCCCATGGTGCTTCTTCCATGTGATCCCTCCCAATTTGGAGGTTGTTCTGTTAATCGAAGCTTCTGGGTCCAAATCCAAAGGGCCAATCTCTGTGAAAATGATACAATTTGAGTGACCAGGCTGGTATACACAGAAGGGTTGTCTATCAGGGACAGGAACTTGATATCAGAGGCTTTGTTGTTGTTTCAATAATAACCGAGCAATAAGCTTGATTGTGTGAAGGTATAACTTTTTCTAAAACTGGAGTATTTTGGCTGGGCTATGTAAATGTGAAAAGACATATCAGCAGAATTTCTACAGAACTAATATTACTAGAGTTGGGACACACTATTGTGATGGTACCCTAAAAGCCCCCATCGCCTCTGTAATCTTTATAAGATGCCATTGTGCACATATTACAAATTTGTTAAAAAAAGAAAAAATCCTTCAATGGAATACTCCTAAGAAATACTCTAGTAATTGGAATCTTAACATACTCTGGACTGGTAATCTCCCATCATGGGAGATTATTTCTCCCGAGGAAATAATTTAAAGGAAAACACACAAAGATAGAGACATATACATACACACTGTAGATACAAGGCCTCAACTAGGGTGAGACAAATGAGGTACATAGGTGCAAAATTTCATGCCAGAAGGTAGGTACTTCATTAAATTTAATGTGCTAGGCACTTGCCTAGGCCCCTTAGTCCCAGACCTGCACACATACACACACATGTGCATGTGTGTGTGTGTGTGTGTGTGTGAAAAACAGTCCTATACACATAAAATGAAACTATAAATATCCAACAATAGCAAGAGATAAGGTATAGCCATTAAAAATAAAGGTGATAGAGACACAAAGAAAGTGTCTATGAAATGATGCTAAGGAGAAAGTAGAAAACAAAGTCATATAAATATGACATGATGATAAGCAGGAAGATAAAATATATAACATTTGGAAAAAGTTAGGGAAAAGCCAAAAGAAATAAGGAGTGCTATTTGTCAGATTATTTCCTTAATAAACACATTTTGTGATTAA
The DNA here is from genome assembly GCF_000956105.1 of Propithecus coquereli. Taxonomy (NCBI): domain Eukaryota; kingdom Metazoa; phylum Chordata; class Mammalia; order Primates; family Indriidae; genus Propithecus; species Propithecus coquereli. The sequence continues at coordinate 1,968,460 of NW_012149008.1, forward strand.
AAGAACCTCTTATTAACTGTCCAGTTTCCTTAGGATAAAACTTAAACTCCTGAGCTTGGCATCCAAGGCCCTGTGAAATCTGGCACAACTCTGAATGTATTAAAACCACTGAATTGTATAGTTTTAAAAGGTGAATTGTATGTGAATTACATCTCACTAAAGCTGCTATTCACAAACAAATGAACAGAGGTTATTTGTTACATGTCCAACACAGGCTTGTGAAAGTGAGGGTGGCAGTTTGCTCTACTTCACGTATCACTCGAGGACTCAGGTCATGGAGGTTCCACCACATTGCTTCACTGCTTTCCCAGCCCAAGTATGCAGGGTTTGCTCAGGTAGGTAAAAAAAGCACCTGAGAGTCTCAAATGAGCAATCAATTGCTCAGGTCTGAAAGTGACACACATCACTTCTGTCTGTAATCTATTGGAGTCTTAGGGTCCACTCAAGCCTGGCTGCAATGGGATGGGGAAGTAGCATCATCCTGTGTTCCAGAAAGCAGGGGTGAATGGGATATGGTAAGCACCAGAAGTTTCTTCCACAATGACAAACAACTATTGAGTCCTTATTATGTATCAGGCACTGTATTAAGTACTTTACACACATTATATGAAGGTGCTCCTGCTGCCAACAATAATAATAGTAATGGTAATAATACAATAGCTAATTTCTATTGAGCCTAATATATGCCCAGCACTATTCTGTGAGTGCCATTTGCATTAAACCATTTCATCTTCATAACCAGTCCTTGCAGTGGGTACTGTTATCAGTCCATTTACGTATGAAGAAACTGAGGCACAGAGAAGTGAGATAAATTGCTAAGGTCTCATGTCAAGTGTTAGGGTCAAGATTCAAACCAAAGGAATTTGACTACAGCACACAAACTCTTAACTACTACCAGTGGCTTTCAAACTTTTTTACTATGACTCACACTAAGAATTTTGTAAGTGGATGATGACATCAAGAAGGCTGACTGGAGATGCCTGGTACTTGTCTCCCCCAAAAGAAAAGATCAAAGCAATGAACAAATAGTTAAGATTTGACAGGAGTGTCAAAGAGAGAGTGTTAGAGAGCAGCAGGGGGAGTGAAGAAGCACCTGTGGCGACTGGAAGCGCAGGAGGGCAGTGTGGAGGCGCTCTGGCAGCCTGTGTGGCCCTGTTTCACCCGCCCACATCTGATCAGCCCAGAGAAATGATGGACTCTCTCTTGTAGGGAAAAGGTAACATCAGCCCCCATTGCCACCACAAACGACTACAGTCCTTGTTACAGGAGAATCCCACAGTCCTCACAAGCCTTCAGCCTAGTTTGGAGAGCTGCTGGGAATTCATGCAGCTGCATTGCTCCAGATTAGGAGCACAAGGCATGCACTCTGCACCCTCTACCCACCCCGGGTGAGCCAACCTACTGAATGAAACATGGTGCCATCATCTTGAGACCAGAGCCACCTCTGGAATATGCCCTGGTCTGGGGGCCAGTAGCTGTTGCCCCTCTCCGCCACTGGGGCTCTGTCTTCATTCCACCAAGCCCAAATGGGTAACTGAATGCCAGAACCCCAGAACTATGACGCCTGAGCCCAGGATGCGTTGTGACTCATCCTATACAGCAGGTAAACAAACCCGTGCCATCTGCACTTACTGCTGGAGGAACAATCTGACAGTCTCACCCAGAGAAGTCCTGCTCTTGAACCAGTCAAACCACTCAGAACTTTCCCCTAGCAGGGGAAATTCTTGAGCAGCTGCCATACCCTCAGGCCCACAAAGGACTACACACCCATGTTCAGGGCCTGAGACATAGCTCTGTACCCAGGGCTGCAGACATGCTCCTAGCTTTTCTTAAGGTCCCACACCTACAGTCAAGCCCTGAGAAACAGCCATGTGGGCCACTCTCAGCAGAAACATACCCAGGCCAGCCAAGAAGGTATATGCCTGTGTCCTGGGCCTGGGAGAGAGCTCTGTGGGCCACCTCAAGAAGACACACCCACAGGTGATCCAAGCAGCTGTGCACCTACTTCCTGGGCTTGAGAAACAGCCCTGTGGCCCCAATCCCACTGAGCCAGACCCCAAGTTGGCTGATGCAACATATGTATGCATGTGCCCCTGACCTGAGAAACAGCTTGACGAGCCCATCCCTGGCAAAGCTGCACCACCACTGCCACAAACCCTCTCAACCTAGGCAATTGAGATGCTCGTAAATGTCACTAGTGTGGATTACAGCTGAAGAACCTATTTAATATGTGGAGGCAACACTGCTGTGTCTACCTAGAAGCAAAGCCAATGCACCCCACTGAACCGACACCCCATGGCCCACCTATAGAAATAAGTCTTCCCCTACAAAACCTACTCTATAAAGTTAGAAGAGGCAATTGTTCCACCAGATACATAGAAACCAGCATAGGAACACATAAAACATAAAAAAGCAAGGAAACATGACATCTCCAAAGGAACATCATAATTCTCCAGTTACAGACCCCAATCATAAGGAAATATACAAAATACCAGAAAAAAATTTTTAAATAATAATCTTAATGAAACTCAATAAAATATAGAGAATAAAGGTAGACAACACAATGAAATCAGGAAAACAATTCATGATATGAATGATAAATTCAACAGAGATAGATATACAAAAGAACCAAACAGAAATCCTAGAGCTGAAGAATTCAATGAATAAAACAGAAAATACAATTGGAAACTTCAACAACATACTAGACCAAGCAGGAGAAAGAATTTCTGAACTTGAAGACAGGTCATTGTTTTGTCAATGAATAAGTTTAATATTTTTTTATATTGCTGCAAAGCTTTTGCTTCACTTTATAAAATAGCACCACCAAATGTAGTATATTGATCAAATAAAAAGATCAAAATCTGTAAAAAGAGACAAAGAAGGACATTATGTAATAATAAAGGGATCAATTCAGCAAGAGAGTGTAACAATTGTAAATATATATGCAGCCAATACTGGAACACACAGATATATAAAACAAATATTATTAGATCTAAAGGGAAAAATAGACCTTGATACAGTAATACTTGGGGACATCTATATCTCACTCTTGGCATCGGACAGATCATCTAGACAGAAAAGCAACCAAGAAACATCAGATTTAAACTGCACTATAGACCAAATGGACTTAACAGACAGACATTTACAGAACATTTCATTCTACAGCTGCATAGTACACATTCTTTTCATCAGTAGATGAAACATTCTTCAGGATTGACCATATTTTCGAACACAAAACAAGTCTCAAAAAATTTTAAAATTGAAATCACATCAAGTATCTTATCTGAACACATGGATAAAACTGGAAATCAATAACAAGAGGAACATTTGAAACTATACAAACACATGGGAATTAAAGAACATGTACCTGAATGACCAATGGTCGGAGGAAGAAATTAGGAAAGACATTTTAAAATTCCTTGAAACAAAATGAAAATAGAAATATAACATACCAAAACCTGTAGGACACCACAAAAGCAGTATTAAGTGGCAAGTTTATAGCAATAAATGCCTACATAAAAAAAGCTAGAAAGATTTCAAACAAGCAACTTAATGATACTTCTTAAGGAATTAGAAAAGCAAGAACAAATGAAACCCAAAATTAGTACAAGGAAAGAAATAATGAAGGTCAGAGCAGAAATAAATGAAATTGACACCAAAAAATACAAAGGATCAGTGAAAAAAATTGTTTTTTTAAAAAATAGACAAAATTGATAGACCATTAGCTAGACTAAGAAAAAAAGAGAGAGGACGCAGATAAAATCAGAAATGAAAAAGGAGACAGTATAATTGATACCATAGCAATACAAAAGATCTCTAGAGACTACTGTGAATGATAAATTAAAAAACATAAAAGAAATGGATAAATTCCTGGGCATATACAACCTACCAAATTTGAACCAAGAATGAATAGAAAACCTGAACAGACCAATAACAAGTAATGAGATTGAATGAGTAATAACATTTCCCAACAAAGAAAAGTCTAGGACCACTGGCTTCACCACAGAATTCTATGAAACCTTTAAAGAAGAATTAATATGAATTCTCAAAGTATTCCAAAAAATTGAAACTAACCCACATATCCATAGCCAACCAATTTTTGACAAAGGTGCCAATAACAATCATTGGATACAGGACAGTCTCCTTAATAAATGGTGCTGGGGAAACTGTGTAACCATGTGCAGAAAACAAAACTAGACCCCCACCTCTCACTCTATACAAAAATCAACTCAAAATGGATCAAGATCTAAATGTCAGAACCCAAGCTACAAAAATACTACTAAGAAAACTAGAGGAAATACTTCAGGACATTGTTTGGGGGAAATATATTATGAATAAGACCTCAAAAGCAAAAATAAACAAATTGGATTATATCAAACTAAAGAGATTCTGTACAGCTAAGGAAACAATCAACAGAGTGAAAAGACAACCTGTAAAATGGAAGAAATACTTGCAAGCTATTCATCAACAGGGAATTAATATCTAAGATATACAAGGAACTCAAACATCTCAACAACAAAAAACAAGCAATCTGATTAAAAAATGGGCAAATGATCTAATAGATATTTCTCAAAAGAAGACATACAAATGACCAACAAATATATATTTAAAAAATGTTCAACATCACTAAGCATCCAAGAAATGCAAATCAAAACCACAACTGGTATCATCTCACTTCAATTAGGATGGCTATTTTCAAAAAGACAAAAAAATAACAAATGCTGGTGAAGATGTGAAGAAAAGGGAGCTCTTATACACTGTTGGCCTGAGTGTAAACTAGCACAGCTGCTATGGAGAACAGTATAGAGATTCCTCAAAAAACTACAAAAGGAATTACCATGCAATCCAGCAGTCCTGCTACTGAACATTATCCAAAGGAAAGGAAATCAGTATATCAAAGAGACATCTGCACCACCATGGTTGTTACAGCACTATTCACAAGAGCCAAAATATGGAATCAACCTAGGTGTCCAAGAACAGATGAATGGATAAAGAAAATGTGGTACATAAACACAATGGAATACTATTCAGCTATAAAAAAGAATGAAATCTTGTCCTTTGCAGCAACATGGATGGAACTGGAGGACATTATGCTAAATGAAATAAGCCAGGAACAGAGACTTAAATAGCACATGTTCTCATTCATATGTGGAAGCTAAAAAAAAGTTAATGTCTTAGAAGTAAAAAGAAGAACAGAGGATGCTACAGGCTGGGAAGGGTAGGGGAGAGAGGGGACTAGGGAGAGATTTGTTACAAGATACAAAATTACAGCTAGATAGGCAGGATAAGTTCTAGTGTTCTACATCACTGTAGGATGACTATGGTTAACAATAACATATTTTATAGTTTTAAATAGATAGAAGGAGAATGCTGAATGTTCCCAACACAAAGAAATAAATATTTGAGATTATGGATATACTAATAACTCTGATCTGATCACTATACATTTTATGTGTTGAAACATTGCTATGTTCCCCATAAGTATGCACAATTATTATGTGTAAATTAAAAAATAAAATAAATGTCCAAAAAAGAATTATGCTACCCTATAACACCATATACATAAATATGTATGACAGATACATAAGAGTTACAAAACCATTATCATCCTTATTATGTGTGGCATATGCAATATTTTGTATTCTGTATGACGTTCTTTTTAAAATTTTTCCTGAATGACAATTCAATCATGATTACATGATAAGTAATTTTGTGATCTATGCTAATGGGTTGCAGCCTACAGTTTGAAAAACTTTGCCCTCTATTCACTCTGTGGCCCTGCCAGTCCTCCTCACTACAGGTAGCAGGAGAACTATGACAACCACACACGAGGGACATGGTCACATCTCTTAGAGAAATGCACAGGATGAGCTTTCCTATCATGCCAGCAAACATGTCTTTCTCACCACCTGTGCCCACCACATCCTTCTGTGCCCTTAACCAAGCAGCCATAATTTTGGGGTGAGAACACCCAAGGGAAGCCAGGAGCCGAGACAAGGCAAAGAGAAAGAGAGTGAAGGTCTCAGGAAGAGGACAGAGGACACCAGCCCCTGCCGTGGACTGAGATGGCCCTTGAAGATACAAGGAAGTGGTCTACCCCAGAGCTGGCTCCAGTGTGTCAATGTTTAACTCAGATCTGTGTGTGCAGAGGTTTGGATGGCAAACATCATTCAGGGAACTGTCAACATTAGCACTCCTGATAGATATTGGAGAGTCACCAAAAGAGAGAAAAACATACAAAGAAAAAAGTTTTCTTGCTTTTAGTCCAGCTGTTCAGTAAATTCCTGTGGATGGTAATAGGCACTATTTTCTGAGTACCTTCCGATATCAAGCACTTCAAATACGTTATCAGACTTTATCCTTACAACCTCCCCACAAAGACAGCTAGCTGTATTCCTGTCCCTATTTTTCAGATTGAAGAAACTGAGGTTTGGTGATATTAATTTGCCCAATACCAAGAAGTTGGTAACTAGACTGTCTTTAGAATTTTGATATTTTATTCACCATGGATTTTTTACATTACTTTAGATGTTTAAAAATTGCAATACAATGTAGTTTATCTTGATTATTGAGATTTTTGGTGCCCTCCCCCCTTAAATTTTGCACTGAAGCAAAAGATCACCAAAATGAAAGAATCAACCCACAGAAGCAGGGTTATTCACAAAGAACAATTATTACCCACACTGCAATAACTCGTGACTGCCTTGCTGTTAACCGTGCACACACGAGTGCATCTCCCGCGCTCAGCACCATTCCCAGCCCCTGCAGCGGTTACCACTTCCCTTTTGCTTCATATTAAGAAAGTTCAAGAGAAAACAGGTGAGGGAAGGAGACATTCCGATAGAAATAAGTAAGTTTGACCAGCTCTTATTTGCAAGAAATGCCTGAGGCATTCATGAATTCTTTGTTACTAGAAACCAGCAACCTTGACCCCCTTTAGAGCTGTTGGAGTTCTCTAAGTTTTTGTGGCTCTGTGGCTGCCAATCTCTGGTGCCTGTGGCTTCTTCTTCCTGAATGAGGGGACACTGTGGCAAGAGGAGGGACTTCCTCATACTACTGCCCAGGGGAATGGTCCTCGCAGCACAAATCAATAAGTATCCTGCACTCCCATTTAGGAATAGGTTACTGATGAGACTGAGGGGTCTCCCTACCTATCTGGGGTTCTGGTTTCTTGGTGGGAGCAGGGGTTCTGGAGGTCAGCGAACCACTTGCCAAACCAAAATATTGTCAACTACAGATTTGCTAACACATGTTGTGATATTTTTAAGCAGTTTCTCATTCCCTATCAGCATGGACTTGGATGAGATGATTGGCATCTTTCTGGCCACTAGCTCCTATTTTCCTCCCTCCATGGTCAGACCCATGCCTTTAATGAAACATTCTAATCTTGGGAACACCTTTTAGAAATTGCAAAGGCCATGACTACTTTTGATATGGTAAAAAAATGACTTTACTAAGCAAATCTACCAGAGGAAAAGATTTTTTTGTGTGCACAGGTGAAGCCCTGTGGTATTGTCAACTTTGGTACCTTTATGGAAGAGGTGCATTCATTCACTCATTCAACAAATGCATTCATTTGTCCAAGTATTTACTGAACATTGAATATCAACAGAAACTGTTTTAGGTCCTGGGAATACAGAGAGAGCAGAATAAGTCTCTGATCATATGAAGCTTCCTTTCTAGAGAGAGAGAGAGAGAGAGAGAGAGAGAATAAACATATTAAAAAATAGGCAAATATATTATCAGGGCAGATAATAATTGATATGAAGAAAGACAAGTGTGAAATATGTCACAACCAGGGCCTGAAGGGAACTACCAAGAGCCGTACTCCCATCTGCATTATGGTAGCTGGGAAATGCAATAATCTGTCCTTTTCTGTACTTGGGGGAAATGTCCCTGAATGCCCTAACCACTGGACCCCTAAACGTTTTACTAATGTGGCATGCATCTTGAGTCATTGCAGGGTTTTTTTTCCACCCTCTGGAGTGCATGTTTCTTTCCAAGGTGTCCGATGTGCTGGCCACCTCTCGCCCGTACAGTCCAATTAGCATGATGTCATTAACATAGTGGATCAATGTAGGGTGTGCAGATGGTCTAGACATCTTTGAAGGTTAAGAGAGCTAACTTAGCCTTAGCCTTGGAGTGAAATTGTAAATGCATACTATTGTCTATTCTGTCTGAATGCAAACTGTCTCCAATCCTCTTTCTTGATGGGAACAGAAAAAATCCATTTGACAGCTAAACGTAAGTGTAAGGAGTAATTACTGCGATAGACCATGGCATCTAAGCTGGATAAAAAGGCAGAAGAAGAGGTTGATTGTGCAGGAAGGTGGTGATGGGCAGTAAAATGAGATAAGATTAGAGGATTAGTTGTCTTCACGATGTCAAAGCATTGATAAAGTAGGAGTGTTAGAGCAAATGAGATGGAAAGGTTGGATGTATTGGTCAGAATGTGATGCTTAAATTTTAGATTCAGTGGCAGTAGATTTATTGGTAATGACAGTAGAGAGAAAAAAAATTCATAACAAACTGAGGAGGTAAATTAACTGAGATCACAATCACCAAGAATTATGTGGATATGGAAAGTCACCAAGGATGATCACAAAAGTGGTAGTGAAAAGTGGTAAAACCTCTAATGACTGAGAAAGAGTGCCCTCGAGGCCAGTGAGAGGGAAAGTGGGGCATAGAGTTTGATGCCCTGTACTTCAGAGTATTTGGGATGCTGAGAGAGGAAATAGACTAAAAGCTGCAGTATCCAAAGAGGATATCTACCTCTCTTTTAGGCTCATTGGTGTGAGGATTGGTGAAGAAAAACCAGCCACCTCTTAGCAGAACAGCAGGGGAAGCAATTTCTGCAAGGGAGCACATGCTTTCAGTTACAGCAAGAACACGAAATGAATATTCAGACATGAAATGGAAGATAAAGTAAAAGGGATGTGGGCAATAAGGAGTGTTGGCAGTGGTTTGTCAATAAATGTTTAACAACCAGCTCTCTGGGAGGGGGAGAGGGGAGTCCTGATTTGTAGTTATTGCCAGTTTCTGAGGGACAAATACTCTCCATTGTGGCCTGTTTCAAGCTATCTGACCTCCAGGGCCAAGATAAGGGCTAGGAAAAATTCAGTAATCATAATAAAGAAGATTTTAATGCAATATTGTAAGAAATCAAAATAAATGCAAAAAATCCATGACAAATTATCAAAATGTTAAATAAAGATGGGCTGCTGTTCGTATGTTTTACAGCCATGTATGAGTGTACCATGGGGACAATTGCTTCCAGTCAGCCCTCAGTACCCCAGGCTCAGTGGCCCTTGAATCCCCCACCCATCAGGGGGTTTTATGCGAGTTGACAGTGGCATGGGAACAGGTTGGCCTGTGCAATGCAGGGCTTTCTACGTGGTTTTGGTTTTTTGATCATAGTACTTTTATTCGTTTTTTTTTTTCTGCTTGGCTCACAATATGAGAGGATATTTTGATAACTGTCTATGGGAGTGCACATTTTTCCTGTTGCCTCAGGTTCCCATATGATTCCATATGGCACTGCTGGCTTCTCTGAAGGTTGAGTTGGGAAGAGATGAGCCCAGTACCTCTCCCCACCCGGTGCAAGTGGGCGCCAGCCCACCACTGAGCAATGGTCTTCATAGGAACATATTAATAAATAGCTGTGTGCACTGCTGTAGGCGTTAGACTAAGAGCATGGCCTCAGGAAACTACACTCTAGTGGAGGAAACAGATGAAAGCTAAACAAAGGAATAAATTCATTAAACAAAGAATGCAATGATTTCATAGAGTGATAACAACATTGAAAGAGTTAAAACAGGACAATGGGGGTGGAGAATGTGTGGGGACGGGGAGGGAGTATTTTAGCCTCTGAGGAGGGCACGCATTTCGTTATAAATTTCAAGTACTCTGCTGAAATCTTGAAAGAAGTCTTGTTTACTGTTGCGAGAGTCATCAGTTTCATCAAAATCAGGGCTTTGAATCACCATTTTTCAAGACGTTTTTGTCGAGAAATGAGAGCAGACTCCCAAGAAACTCTCTGACTGTGCAGAGGACTTCTGGAGGCACAGAATTGAACTTTGGGCACTTTTCTCTTTTGTTGGGAGAAAAGGAAAGACCATTGTCAAAGCCATTGGCCAAGCTTGAACATTTCTGAGAGTGAATAAATCATAAATCAATGCAAATACTGTTGATATTATTTTTGTGAAGAAAATACATTTCCAGTGCAGTAAAAATCAATTACATGTATAATTTGGAGTGCACGTTTTTATGTACATTCTTCCAGAAAACAGTTCAAATCTTTCTTTCAGATTCTAGAATGGGTTTCTGACCCCGAAAATGTTAAGAATATTAGAGAGCAACCTCCATAAAATGTAAATAATAAAATATACACTATAAGCCTGTAGACTGCAACATCTTTCTCTATATACATATATATGTAATAAATCATAAATCAATGCAAATACTGTTGATATTATTTTTGTGAAGAAAATACATTTCCAGTGCAGTAAAAATCAGTTACATGTATAATTCGGTTTCCTATATAAAAAAGTTGAATAGTAAGACTGTTAGTAAATCTATAATACTGCTTGGGATAAGATGTTTTGTGAAACTATATAATTGGTTCTGATTATTAGTGCAAAAAAATTCCTAGTAAGTTTTATAGGAAATAAAGTTATAGTTGAGAAATGTTCTACTTCCAGGTCAACCAAGCAAAGGGAACTGAGTTTTCTAAGAGAACATTTTTTGGTAAACCTATAAACCAGTAAAGGGTTGTTCAGTCCTTCTTTGTCCCTTCTTCCTTTCTACTGCCTGGAATGTGGACATAATGGCTGGAGCTCAAGCAGCCACCTGGAATCATGAGAAAGCATGGATAATCAGCAGGATAGAAAGAGATGCTGAAACTAAGGAAAAATTAATATAGAGAATTTTGGGGGGCCAAGGTTGAGGACAGCTGCATGGGACACACTTCCAGTTGCCTTGGGGAGTGCTCCATTTGGCTTTTGTTACAAGTAGGTTTTTAAAGGCAAAAGTGACGAGGAGTGGGCTGATAAAAAGTTGTTTGACAGAAATTCTCACTGGTTTACAGAAATAACATTGGTTAGTGATTGGCTATACATTGTTGAGCTACAGGGTATCAGTTATGGTGTCAAACATACAGCTTTTTATGGCTACATGGCATCAGTTAGTCTAGAGCCCACATAGCAATTGGCTTCAAGAGATGTAATACTTATTTAGCTGAAGCAGGGAGTGAGCGTGACTGCTCTTGTATTTCTTGTATTGTATTTCAATGCCTCTGAGGTCTGATAATTAAAGGAGGCTCGAATTCCTCTGATAAAAAGTTTCTTCTAGATCTGTGAAGTATGACTTTGGTAATTTGATGGTGATTGCATTGAATCTGTAAATCACTTTGGGTAGTATGAACATTTTAACAATGTTGATTCTACTTATCTATGAGCATGATATGTTTTTACATTTGTTTGTATCCTCTATGATTTCTTTCCTCAGAGTTTCATAGTTCTCCTTGTAGAGATCTTTTGCCTCCTTGGTTAAATGTATTCCTAGGTATTTTATATTCTTTGTAGCTATTGTTAATGGTATTGAGTCTTTGATTTGACTCTCAGCTTGACTGTTAATAGTATATAGAAATGCTACAGATTTATGTACGTTGATTTTATGTCCTGAGACTCTGCTGAATGTATTTATCAATTCCAGGAGACTCTTGGTGGAATCTTCAGGTTTTTCTAGATGCAAGATCATATCATCAGTGAAGAGTAATAGCTTGACCTCCTCTTTCCCACTTTGGATACCCTTAATATTCTTCTCTTGTCTGATTGCCCTGGCTAGGACTTCCAGCACTATGTTGAATAGGAGTGGTGACAGTGGGCATTGTTGCTGTCTTACACATGAGACCTTTAAAGCCCAGAGAGGTTAAGTAACTTGCCCAAGACCATATAGAGCTACTAAGAGAATGAGCCAGATTGAATAACTTTAGGAAGCCCTTCACTTTTCACCTTATCTCAATACCAACTAGAGAATTATCTCCCAAGAGTTTGAAACTGTTTGGAGACTATGATAACACTAACTGATCTGCACCTTAAGATTTTTCAGTAGGAAGGGTTATAAGATCTGTAAACAGCAAAGACCCATGGTAAGGGAGTTATGCATATGTGATAAGTTTAGAATTTCTTTCTTTGTCTGGCTCATCTCAGTGTCCAGAACAGAAATGTGTTTCTCCTCCCATGCAATCTTCAGAAAGAGGCTTTGTTAACTATGTAATAGTGTTGAACACTGGCTAGTAGTGAGAATAAAGTCTATCAGTCATAAATCTCCACAACTTTTTTGTAATACTAGCTTAGGGGTCTTGTGTTTCACAGTTCAGGTTCTTGATGGGCCAAAAGGATTCAGAAAGAGAAGCTCTGTCAAGCTGGAAGAGGTAATGGTTATGGGTAACAGTGGCAGGCAAATGTGGCTATCACTTGATAGAACTTGTGTGTAGGCAATTCTTTGATTTCTTTCTTCATTTGAAAATAGACACTCAGGC